>NW_006205266.1:23766-28865 GCF_000334495.1 Tupaia belangeri chinensis
CTGTAGGTTTTTCATAAATGGCTTTTATTATGCTGAAAAATGGTCCTCCTGTGCCAATTTTACTAAAAGTCTTGATCATAAAGGCATGTTGTGTTTAGTTTAATGTTTTTTCTGCATTGAATGAAATGATCATATGCTTTTTATATTTCTTTCTGTTAATATGGTGTATTACATTTATGGCTTTGCATGTGTTGTACCACCCTTACATCCCTGGATAGCCTACCTGGTAGTGATGAGTAACTTTTTTTATATGCTGTTGAATACGGTTAGCAAGTATATTGTTGAGAATTTTTGCTTCTATATTCATCACGGATATAGGTCGGTAATTATCCTTTTTTGTCGTACCCTTATCTGTTTAGGGAATGAAGGTAATGGAGGCTTCATAGAAGGAATTTGGAAGGGTTTCTTCCTTTTGAATCTCTAGAAACAGTGTGAGTATGATGAAGGGTTACCTCTTCTTTAAAAGTTTTGTAAAAATTGGCAGTGAAGATATTGGGGCCTGGACTTTTCTTTGTTGGGAGGTTATTTATTACTGATTCAATCTCATTGTTTGTTATAGGTCTATTCAGGCTTTGTATGTCCTCCTAAGTCAATCTTGGAAGATTATGTGTCTAGGAATTTGTCCATCTCATCCAGGTTTTCTTCTTTGTTGGCATAGAGTTGCTCATAATATCCTCAAATGATGTTTTATATTTCTGCTATGGATGTTGTAATGTTGCCTGATTCATTGCAGATTTGACTTATCTGGTTCCTTTCTCTCTTAATTAATCTGCTAATGGTGTGTCAATCTTGTTTATCTTTTCAAAGAACTAGCGTGTACTTTCATTTATTTTCTGTATAGTTCACTTACTTTCTATTTCACTTATTCTGCTCAAATCTTTATTATTAATTTTCTCCTGGCATTTTTTGGATTTTTTTGTTATTCTTTTGCTTAACCCCTGAGGTGTGATGTTAGGTTGTCCTTTTGCCACCTTTCCATCTTTTTCTTGTGTGCATTAATTGCTATGAACTTCCCTCTTATGACTGCCTTTGCAATATCCCATAGATTATGGAAACTTGTATACTCATTATCATTAGTTTCCATGAATCTTTTGATTTCTGTCTTAATCTCTGAAGTAGTCATGGAGTCATTCAGAAGTAGGTTATTTAGTTTCCATGTATTTGTATATTTTCAAGGGCTTTTCCTGAGTTTAATATCAAGTTTAATTCCATCATAGTTGGAGAAGATGTTGGATATAGTGTCTATGCCTTTGAATCTGTAAAGACTGGTTTTATGTCCTATCATGTGATCAATCTTTGAGGAAGTATCATGCGGGCTGAGAAAAATTTATATTTTGTGTTTCTTGGGTAGAAATTTCTATAGATATTTATATTCTTAGCTTTTGAAAGAATGTTAGCACAGATACTCAACGTGACTTTGTTAAACATGGCTCGGGTCTTTAAAAATGTGTCAACATCACTTAAATTAGGAATTTCCACCGCTTTTTATTTTTTTTACTTGGTTACCTATTTGGTTGATAAACCTGAATATCATGATTTCTATCACATGCAGTCAGATAATCAGTCAGCCCATGTACTTCCTCTCCAACCTTTTCTACACTTCCACTGTGACATCCAAACTGATGACTGACTTAATTACAGATATAAAGGTCATTTCCTACAAAAACTGCATGACACAACTTTTTTTTTTTTTGGAGAGGTTTTTGCTATAGGCTACATGCGCTTGCCAGAGAGACAGAGAGACAGAAAGTGACAAATCACCCCCCAAGAGGGATGGCCACACCACAATCCCTTCTCCTCCATCCTCCTCTCAGGATCTTGGGCAGCAAACACATGTGCCCTGCGTGAGTTTAAGCCACTGGGTCCAGCGACATAGCCATTACACTAACTGCTGCTCCCCATGACACAACATTTTATCACACACTTTTTTGGGCGTGTTGAAGTCTTCATCCTCACAGGAATGGCCTATGAGCACTATGTCGACATTTGCAAACCACTCCACTATGCCATCATGATGAATAGGCAGAGGTGTAATTCGATTCTTATGGCATCTTGTGCAGGGGTTTTTTGGCATTCCCTTGGCGTGTTTCTTCTTACATTTTTTTTACTGTTCTGTGGTTCCAATGAAATAGATAATTATTTCTGTATTGTATATTCTTTATTGAAACTGGCCTGTACTGATACACACAAGATCAGCTTCTTAGTCATTGCCAATTCTGGCCTGAGGGAATTAGTGATCTTTCTGGTTTTGATACTTCCTACTTTATATTATATAATGTGAGAGCATATCCTGTAGAAAGAATTTTTTACATGCAGTTTCCACATCACAATAGAGATCCTGATTTTTGCATCTGTCATTTTTATTTACTTTAGATCTGCCACAACCTTACCAGAAGATAAAGTGTTTACTCTCTTTTATACAGTCATTGTCCCCATGCTCAACCCCCTTATCTACACACTGAGAAACAAAGAAGTAAAAAATGCCATAAGGAAAATATGGAGTAATCAAATGTATCTTGAGCGGATGTTAATGGTTTCAAGATCATTTTTATTTTAATAGCAATAAATATATTCATCTCATAACCCTTCGTAGTCTCTCCTTATGAAAAAGAAATCAATCCAAATGTGTAACAGTCAAGACTTGGATAATAGCTGCTCATCCGTGATGTTTATCTCTTCATTTCCTATCTTGACATGCTCCTTTTATGCTTATTCTTAACTTATTTAGAGTTCCATGAAAGCAAGGGTCATGTTATGCTTACTTCACTCTTATTTTTGTAGTAACATCATTTATAGCATACATTGGGAGCTTAATATATATTGACTAAAAGAATAGGTGAAATATTTAATGCATTGATAAAAGAAAAGAAAAATTCATAAGCAGAATTTTTTTTCTTTACATTCTTGGCTTATGGTGTATACACTCTTTAGAGAAAGATGGGGAGAGAGAGGGAGAGTGAGAAACCATGCCAGCATGTTTCTTAAACCTCCAGGCCTGGGACTTGAATTGTCAAGGTGACTATGTGGGATACAGCTGCCTCAACCATTGCATAGCTTGCTGGTCCTTATAAACAGAATAATTTGAATACAGTGAATATCTTCCATCAAGAAACGGGCATAATTCATCCTCACAGAAATAGGTACTAAATTCTGGATACATTACATAATTTCTTTCAGCATTACTTATACCAGCAGTATAATTCATGAAAGTATGGAATGCCTTAGTCACCAATGTGATATTTCACATAGCATTGATTATAAATAAGTAACTTATATTAACAAATGATGGCAATAGTAATGTGTGAAAAGTTTACTGATCCTATTGTGTACTCTAAATTGTGTTCCCAGAAATTCATATTTTGAAACCCCAGCTAACCAAAACTTTGAATGTGACTATTATTGTAGTTTGGGCCTTTAAAGAAAAAAAATTAATTTAAAATAAGGCTGTTATTATTAACTCTAATCCAATCTGACTGGTGTCCTTATAAGAAGAGAACATTTGGACACACAAAAGAGACAACAGGGAATCATACATAGAGAAAATGTCATGTGGTGATACTATGAGAAAGTGGAACATCATCAATGCATGTTAAGAGGCCTCTGTAGAAACTAAATCTCTCACATGTTGATGTTGGATTTCCAGACTCCAGAAATAACAAGAAAATTTCTATTGTTTAAGTCACCCAGTCTATGGCATTTTGTTGTAGCAGCTTTAGCAAATAAACCCATAACCAATTACTCTGATGCAAAATAAACAAAATGCCAATTAGCTTAAAGAGCATTCCAAGTGCCAATAAAGAACTAATATGCAGAAAAGCTGGAGTTATCATTTAAGAATCAATTTATCAATAAATAATATTATTTCTTCCTTAGTCAAACTAAAGTTATAGAGATGAAAGGGTATGAAAGTATATACATGTAGATGCTTCCCTTTACTGTTAACACTGAAACCTCTTTATAGAATTTTTGATTGCTGATTCAGTAATTTTCAGTTCAAGGTAATTTGTGTAAACAAATTCCATGGAAATAATAGAATTGAAGCATGAGTTTATTCGGAGATAGCAAGTAACATGGTAGTTAAGGCTCTGGATCCCACATGGTCAACTCTGCAGTTTGAGACCTGGACTCAGTAGCTTGAAAAAGATATTAGGGATATGTGCGGACATGCCCAAAATCACAAGAGGAGAATGGAAGAGAAGGGGTTGAAGCCTACCCATCCCCATGGGAGGTGATTTCTCACTCTCCTTCTCTCTCTGTTTTCTCTGGCAAGTGCACATGACCTATGTCAAAAAAAGAAAGAAAGAAAGAAATCAAAACAATTTAGATGCATGTTTTTTTTTTTTTTATGAAAATTGTCCCTATGCCTTAGCTACAGAGAGGTTATGCTTTCAACAAGAAACTCAACAATTAGGGACCAGCAGTTGGCTATATTGCTGGACTCCCATGTAGTCAACTGGTGGCTTAAACTCACACCAGGCATGAGTGCGTGCGTGCCCAAGATCCCAAGAGGAGAATGGAGGAGAAGGGATTGCAGCATGGTCATATCCCTGGGAGGTCATTTCTCACTTTCTGTCTCTCTTTCTCTCTCTTTCTGGTGAGCACACGAGACCTATAACAAAAAACTTCAACAAAAAAAAAAAGAGAGAGAGAGAGAGAGAGAGAGAAAACTCAACAATTATTTTATTAAATTGTAAATTGAAATGATGTTTTGGGTTCCTTGTATCTTTACTAGTCCAAAAGACCAGAAAGGAACTAGGGTGATTAATATTGGCAGTAGGGAGAATTTGGCTGTGACCTGAGGGAAGCACTGATAAATATCTAGAACCCAGAAGATTCTCCAAGATAGGTCTTAAACTCTTCAAAAATAATAGCAAAAGCTAATTTAAGAATAGGGAAAAAATTATAGGATCAATTTTTTGTATCAAGAATCCCTCCCAGATGGTCTCTGGTATCTACACTTGTCTTCTTTACTATTATGATCCTTCAATTTCTACCATATAGTGCCATTTGGTATATATTGAGGAGGGATATACAGAGTTTGCATTTCACAGTCTGGCTTATATTCACTTAGCATTAAATCTTCTATATTCACTCATTAT
>NW_006205266.1:29085-30826 GCF_000334495.1 Tupaia belangeri chinensis
GAAAAAAAAAAAAAAAAAAAAAAAAAAAAACAGGAGAAACACTTGAAGACATTGGAATAGGCACAGAGTTCTTAAATGAAGCCCCTAAAATGCAAGCAACAATTCCAAAACTAGACAAGTAGGATTATATGAGGCTAAAAATATTGTGCACAGCAAAATAACATTACATAAAGTAAACATAAAACTCAAAGGATGGGAGAAAATATTAGAAAACTGCTTCAGACAAGCTATTACTTACGAGCATATATAGGAAACTCAATCACCACAGCCACTCTAAAACGAATAATCTAATTTAAAAATAGACAAGTTGAACGGACAACACTCAAAGGAAAACATGGTCTGCCCATGTGAGTGTCATCTTGGACATCTCTCTACCTATGCACTCATATACACATGCCCAGCATGAATTTCAGGCTGCTGGGTCTGGGACTCAAATCACAATCAACTTTGTTGGAGTCAAATGACATAACTGTTATGCCATCTGCTGGTCCCAGCTCTCACTTTTAAAAACCAATTATCAGGGCCAGCAGATGGCATAGCAGTTATGTTGCTGAACTCCCACATGATTGATTGCATTTCTAATCCCAGACCTACTGGCTTAATATTCACGCTGGACATATGTGTGTGCATGCCCAAGTTCCTGGGAAGAGAATGGGAGAGAAGGGATTGCAGTATAATCATCCCCTCTGGAGGAAGTGATTACTCATGTTTCCTCTCACTGTCTGTCTCTCCAGTGAGCACATGTGCCCTATAGCAAAAATCTCTCTGAAAAATAAAAGAAGTGAGAGATAATGTTAAATATGACACTCACATGGGCAAACCATTCACATCAATTTTCAGGGAGAAAATTCACTTTGTTAGTGCCCTAACTGAAGAAGAACAATGATTAACAGCAGAAACAATAGCCAATACAATAGACATATTAATTGGTTCAACTTTTACACAATTGAGACTGAATAAAAGTTGAGAAAATTTTCTGCTTGATCGGTGCCAAAATTGTTGGGCCCAAACAGGTGTAGACATGAGCGGGAATTTCCCAGTACCATAGATATCTTAATTGGTTCAGCTTTTACACAATTGAGAATGAATAAAAGTTGAGAATACTTTCTGCTTGATGGGTGCCAAAATTGTTGTGTCCAAACAGTGTAGACATGAGCAGGAGTTTCAATGGAAATTTTAAACAAGCAAGCTAAGATCCTGAAGTGTTAATTTCTGAAAAATTGTAAGAGGAGATGACACATGGCTTTATCGGTAAGATCCTGAAGACAAAGCACAATCAAAGCAATGACCACCAAGAAATAGAAGTGACACAGTCAAAGCAAAAGCAGATTGGATAGGTCTGGCAACAATGTTTTGAATATCCAAGGCAGTTTGTTTGCTGACTTTCTGGAGGGCCAAGAACAATAATACCTGCTTTCAAGGGGTTTTTTTTTTGAGAATGTTAGCTGAAGCTTAACAGAAAAATATTCGGGATAGCTTTGTTAATGAATCCTTCTCCACTACAAGATTATTCTTACTTATTCCTCTTATGTAAAAATTTTGTGAGAGCTTTGATGGAAAATCATCAAACATCCACCTTACAGTCCTGATTTGGATCCTATTGACTTTCCTTGACCATAATCTTTTTCTAATTTTTTTTTTATTATTCTTCTTACATTAAATCACTATACATCATTTAGATTGTGAAGAGACTTTACCCAGCTTGATTTACACCTCAGTCCAGCCCAGTTGAGACTATTAT
>NW_006205266.1:31215-32867 GCF_000334495.1 Tupaia belangeri chinensis
CCACGATTTTTCAATCCATCCATCTGTTTGTGGACATTTGAGATGGTTCCAAGTCTTAGCAATCACAAATAAGACTGCAATGAAAATAGTTGTGCAATTGCTTTTCCGACTGAGTACTCTCCTGTCCTCTGGATAGACACCCAGGAGTGGAATTACTGGATCATATGGTAGTTCTATTTGAAAGTTTTTGGATCAAATTGTTCTCCACAGTGGCTGAACAAATTTACATTCCCACCAACAGTATAGGAGTGTTTCCCTTTCACCACATCCCCTCCAGCACTTATCATTATTATTTTTTTAATCTTTGCCAGTCTGACTGGTATTAGGTTGTATCTCATTGTGGTTTTGATCTGCATCTCCCTTACAATGAAGGATGTTAAGCACTTTTTCACATGGTTTTTGGCTGTTCATATGTCTTCCTAAGAGAATTGTTTATTCAGCTCATTTTTCCATCTTTTGATTGGATTAATCATTTTCTTCTGGGTAAGTTGCTTGAATTTTCTGTGTATTCTAGTAATCAGTCCCTTATCTAAGGCACAGTTAACAAAAATTCTCTCCAGTTCCTAGAGTTGTTGATTCACACTAATTACAGTGTCCTTTGCTGTGCAGAAATGCCTTAATCTGATGTAATCCCACCTGTCTATTTGGGGAATTATTGCCTGTGCTTTGGAGGTCTTGCTTAAGAAGTCTTTGCCTACCCCAATGTCTCCGAGTTACCCCAGTATTTGCCACCAGTATTTTATTGTTTGTTATCTTAAGTTTAGATCTTGGACCCACTTTGAGTTGATTTTTGCTAATGGTGACAGATAGGGGTTCAGATTCATCTTTCTGCAGGTGAATACCCAGTTTTTCCAACACCATTTGCTAAAGAGGTTTCCCTTTTCTCACTGGATTGGCTGGTACCCTTTTTCAAAGATGAGTTGGCAGTAAGTTTTGGGGTTTACTTCTTGAGTGTCTACTCTGTTCCATTGGTTCTCACGTTTATTTTTGTGCCAATACCATACTGTTTTGATGATCACAGCTTTGTAATACATTTTTGGGTCAGGAAGTGAGATAGCAGCTACTCTAGTCTTCTTGTGCAGGATGGTTTGCCTATAGTCTGAAAAACAAAATACCTTGGCTTCCAGGTAGATTGGTGGTTATTGTGAGCTGGCACATAATACCACATGGTTGACAGATTATATATTTTTTGACATTTTTTTATTTGATTTTTTTCTTTTTATTTACATTAATTCACTATACATCATTATACTATACAAAATGAATTTTCCATCCAAAATACACTGTCTATTGGTGCAATAAATCAATCACATCAACATACATGTTATCAACAAATAATTTTCCATTCCTTATGTTGTCTTGTATATTTTGCTTTTTTTTTTTTTTCTGCCATCCTTGGTTTCCTATCCCTAACCCTCTGCCCTGTCCAGCCCTCCCCCCACATTGTCTCTGGTATTCATGGTTGCTTTCTATGCTTTTCAGCCCTATTTAATAGATTTGATAACAAACTTAATTTGTCTAAATATTTGCAATAGTAAGTGCAGCTGATATATACATATACATGAATCCATGTCTGACTTTAGGCATAAACCTCGGTGAGTAGAATGAACATACTATGAAATAGTACCTAGCTGGGGCTATATAGCTTACTG
>NW_006205266.1:36390-41635 GCF_000334495.1 Tupaia belangeri chinensis
TAACTTGCCATTTTTCTCTTGTCAGTCTTAGTAGCTTGTCTTTGTCTGTAGTTTTGGTCAGTCTGGCTATAATGTGTCTTGGAGAAGATCTTCTAGGGTTGATTCTATTTGGGGTCCTCTGTGTTTCTTGGGACTGAATCTTTGAGCGCCTACAGATTATATTTTTAATCTTTGATTTTTCTTTTTTATTTTTTGTCATAGGGTGCATGCACTTACAAGATAGAGAAGAGAAACAGAGATGGAATTGGAGAAATCATCTCTCAGGAGGGATGATCATATTGCAATCCCTTCTCTTCCATTCTCTCAGAATCTTGGGCTTGTTCACACATGTGTGATTCTAAAGCTACCAGATCCAGGACTTGAACTTCAGTAGGCCATATGGAAATCTTGCATCTTAACTATCATGCCACCTGACGGCTTTATTTTTATCTTGTAATTCTGTTGTTTTCATGAACTTTGTGAAGACTCATCAAATTATTTAATACTCATACTAATGTATCATTTGACATAAATTCTATCATGTAGATAGAAACTTCTAGTATAAATAACTAGCTCAAATTACTAGTGAGTAGCAGAAATAAGAGAAGAGATATTTTTCAATTTAGTGTTTGCCTCCAAACCTTGAATGTTAAGTAACCCTGACAAAATGAATGACTTCAATGTACAGAGAATCAATATTCATCATTTTACTAGTTGTTCACTTCAACGTATCTCTAAGTGTTGTTCAAACTTTAATAATAGAATCTTTTTTATCAAGCCACTAAAAGAGATAGCTCCAATTTCCTTTTTCTAAGATAAAAATAAAAGACTACTACTCCTCAGAGGTATTCAAAAGTGCCTTATATATATCCACAAATTTTGAACTCATTCCAGTTTTATAACTTGTTCTGCTGAAAATGTTTTAATTTTGATTCAGTGCTATTTTTTATTTATTTATTATCATAGGGCCCATGCGCTCACTGGAGAAAGACATGCCATAATCCCTTGTCCTTCATTCTCCCCTTGGAACTTAAGATATGCTTGCCCAAGTGCCTGGAGTGATTTTCAAGCCACTATATCTGGGACTCAACCCTTGGTCAGCCATGTGACTGTCCAGCATCTCAATCACCACTACTGATCCTAATTTATTTTTTTAACTATGTTTTTGTATGGTATTTTTTTAAGAGGGAGTTTTGCTATAGAGAATGTATGCTCGCCAGAAGGACAGAGAGAGAGAGACACAGAGATAGAAAGCGAGACATCACCCCTGGGGGAATGGTCATGCCACAATCCCTTCTCTTCCATTCTCCTCTTGGGTTTTTGGGAACACCTGCACACGTGACTGGCATGAGTTTAAGCCACCAGGTCTGGGACTCAAATCACAGTATGCCATGTGGTATGCCCTGTAGGAGTCCAGCAATGTAACCATAAAAGCTTTTGCTGGTCCCCCATGTATGGTATTTTAAAATCCTTTACATAATCTTAACAAAACTTGCAAAAAAATCTTCTGTTCTGTTCTAAACATTTTATAACATTAAATTATAATTTATGGGACCTGCAGATGGCATAATGGCTATGTTAGTAGATTCCCATGTAGCCAACCACGGTTCGAGTTCTAGACCTGTTGGCTTAAACTTACACCAGCCATGCATGCACACCCAAGATCCTGAGAGGAGAATGAAGGAGAAGGGATTGCAGTGTGGCCATCCCCTTGGGCGGTGATTTATCTCTTTCTGTCTCTCAGTCTCTCTCTGCCTTTCTGGCGAGCGCACGTGCCCTCAGTGAAGCCCATGGTTACCTTCAGAAGGAAAAATCACAAATATCACCTTCACCCTTTACTCATGAATAGTTAAAATTATGTGTTTAGTAATCTCTTGATTTGATTGCCACATACTGCATGCATACTTTGCAAAAGCGTATTGTGTGCTATAGAGATGCACAATTAAGTATGAATAAGAAATCATAAAATAAAAAATAAAAAGGAGCCTATTAAAATATTGGATCAAATTAAACTCAATCACATTGTAAAAACAAAAATGTTGCTCCAGCCAAGGAAGGATGCAAACACCTATACTTCTTTTACTACGTCTCCATTAACAATAAAACTGTTTCTACTGCTGCTAATGGAAAGGTAATGCAGCAGTTACTTTAAGATTTTTAACCTCAAAGTCAGAGAGCTTAAGTATGACACCTTGCTAGCCAATTAGCTTCTCTGGAAAACAGACTTCTATTCTCTGAAACACTGATGACAAGAGCAACTACTACAACCAACACACAGGACACATGCCATATGCCCAGAATTAAACTAGGAACTTCATGTGGATTATATGCAAAGTCATAACAAGCTTGACCAGCACAAATGAGTCTCTTTTATTTTAACTTTAATTGACATTTAATATTGGATATACTTATGGGATACACAGTTTTTTTCAATACATGAGTCAGGGCAAGCAACATATCCACCACCTCAAACACTTCTCATTACTTTATGTAGATAGTGAAAATTCTCTCTGTTAGATATTTTTAAATGTATACTAAATCATTACAACTGTAGTTACTCAACAGTGTTATAGTACTCTAGAAGTCATTCCATTTACCTGCATGCAATTTCCTATCTGTTAATCAGCTTCTCACTATACCTCAATCTCCCATTTTGTTTCACAAACTTTTTGAAGTCTTCTGTGTATCATTGTTCAGTATAGCATTAATTGCTATGGACCATGTGATCTGCATGCATGTAACTTTTCTCGTACCATCACAAAACTGAGCAAAATTAAGTTTCCAACACATGTGTTGTACAATAGCAATAGTATTTTATTACCAGTCCTTTAACCTTGAAGTGAAATTTTCCCTTTTATAATGTACCAGTGTAATAATATGTGACATAATCTCTAACTCTCTAATTCCCCATCTACCTCTCTGATTCCAACTATAGCCTTTTTCCTTACTCTTTTTAAAATTATATCATAATTCAATGATCAATATAACATTATCTTATTTGCTTTTGCAAAGATGATTGTTATGCAATTAATCTCCCATACCACCTTTATAATCTATTAAATTTTCAAATATTTTTCTAATGCAAGAATTAGTATTTGATTATTTATTACTTCAAAATTTGAAATCCTGTTTTTCTCATATTCCATAGAAGATGGTAAAATCTACTAGTTAGCATATAGTTCTTTTATTCATGTCTAGTTCTTATCTTTGTACATTTGTTTGGATAATTAGTATCTTCAAAGTCATTTTATACTTCCTTTAAAAACAAAGTTTGACACCAAATTTTTCTCATACTATTTTTCATCTCTGTGTTTCTCAGTGTATAAATTAAGGGATTGAACATAGGAGCAATAATGGTATAAAACAGTGCAACTACTTTATCCCCAGGAAAAGTGGTAGGAGGTCTAAGGTACCCAAATATTGCAGGTCCGAAAAATAAGATGACCACTGTGATATGAGAACCACAGGTGGAGAGAGCTTTCCGTCTTCCCTCTGCCGATTGATTTCTTAAAGTGAATAATATAATGACATAAGAAACAAATAAGACTATGAAGGTAACTGAGACAAGCACACCTGAATTGGCAACCACAAGGACACCCATAACATAGGTATCAGTACAGGCAACTTTCAGCAAAGGGAAGATATCACAAAAATAGTGATCAATTTCATTAGTACCACAGAAAGGCAACTGGATTGCCATAGATAACTGAGGAAAGGAATGAACAGCCCCACCAGTCCAAGCAGTCAGGACTAAGAGATTGCACCTTGTCCTGTTCATTATAGTCATGTAGTGGAGAGGTTTACAGATGGCAACATAACGATCAAAAGCCATGGCGGTAAGAATAAAGACCTCAATACTGCTAAAGAAGTGCATGGTAAAGACCTGTAACATGCAATTACCATAGGAAATAGTTTTTGACCCTCCTAACAGGCTGCCAATCAGTTTGGGTACAACACTAGAGGTATAACAAATATCTATAGAGGATAAATGACTGAGAAAAAAGTACATTGGTTGGTGAAAAAGAGGACTGCACAGAATGGAGATAAAAATCAGAAGATTTCCTACCATAAGGACACCATAACAGAACAAGAAAAGCACAAAGCAAAATATTTGTATGTTCTGGTCATCAGAAAGTCCCAGAAGAATAAATTCTGAGATATTTCTCTGGCTTTCCATGTATCTGAGAGAATGGTTTCTTATACAAAAATGAGTTATCTGAAAAGAAGAAAACATAAATTTGGGTGAAAAAAAATCAAAGATTGTCATGGTAATGTGAAATTTACTAAAATAAAATATATGTATATAGAATATGAATTACTGACTTATGGAATTAAGCTGCATTATTTATGGTCATTATACAAATTTATTTTTGTATAATTTTGTAATGGAAAAAATAGGAATAATTCTGTTTTTCTTCAATTTTACCTGTAATTGCTATAAATAATAAATATTTAAATATTACTTTTAAAATAAAACTTTTTTTTTTCCCTTGGAGAGATTTTCACTGTAGGGCGCGTGCGCTCGCCAGACAGACAGAGAGAGACATAGAGACAGAAAGCAAGAAATCACCCCCCAGGGGGGATGGTCACGCAGCAATCCCTTCTCCTCCATTCTCCTCTCGGGATCTTGGGCACGCAAGCACATGCGCCCGGCGTGAGTTTTAAGCCACCGGGTCCGGGACACGAACCGCGGTCGACTACATGGGAGTCCAGCCACATAGCCATTACGCTAACTGCTGGTTCCCTAAAATAAAACTTTTTATTATTAATAATTATATTATTTAGATAAGTAACAAATGCTTAAACAAAGACAAAAATATGTTTTTAATATTTTGGAATATATGTGTACATTATCCATAAGACCAACTTTATTTCTTCTTTTCTTCCTTTTTTTCTTTTTCTTCTTTCTTTCTACTTTATTATTTCTTGGGGTTTTTTTTTGTTTGTTTGCTTCTTTGGGTTTTTTTGTTTTTTTGGGGTTTTTTTGCAAGAAGTGGTATACCATCACAGAGAGAGAGAGATTGAGAGACCAGACCGGAGAAAGTACTCCCTAATGGGGCATGGTCACTTGGAAATCTCTTCTCTTCCATTTCTCCATCCTTTCTGGACTTGGGCATACAAACACAAATGACCAGTGTTTTTGTTTAAGCCACCAAAACTGGGATTCAAACTGCCTTTGACCATGTGGGATCCAACTCCCTTAATCACTAAGATATGGAGCTGGTCCAAAACCAGCTTTCTTTGTTCTAATATGAGCTGATAATAT
>NW_006205267.1:0-1115 GCF_000334495.1 Tupaia belangeri chinensis
AAATAGCTTTTTTCTGCCTGGAATTATGACAGTTAAACTGAATCAAGTGCAAAGTTAAGCAGAAAAAAAAGTTGTTTTTTTTTTTTTCCTGATCAGAATCTTGACAATTAAATTGAGTCAAGTGATACAATCAGTATAAGTTTCTATTGAACAAAGCACTAATTACCCTGAATACATTAAAGGCCGATGAGAGAAGAAAGAAACAGAGCAGTAATGAAGTGAGTACATCAGAAATCCCGTGTGGTGGTGCTGCTGCTCCTGCTGGTGAGGACGGCCATGGAGTATGTCAGCCGAGTACAAAAGCTGACGCGCTCCTAATCCCTACTAAGGAGCACGAAGAGCATGATGGGTAAGCCTATAGCGAGATTTTATGGTAGACAATTGTTGTTCTGTAAAGTGAACTCTTATTTCGGCTAATATTTATGGTTAATAAATTTTGTACATTTACTATGGATGTTCAGCCTGGCTTGGTCATCAGAAAAATGCAAATTAACAAGTAATTTCCCCCAATCATATTGATAAATATTTTGTCAAAAAGCAATAAAATCCAGGCCAGCAGGTGACATGGTGGGAAGGTGCTAGACACATGATCTGAGTTCCAGACTTAATGGGTTAAAGACAGCCCGGATGTGTGTGTGTGTGTGTGTGTGTGTGCGCGCACACATGCCCAAAAATCCTGAGAGGAGGATGGAGGAGAAATGGAATAGCCATTCCTTTGAGGGGTGATTTCTCTCTTTCCCCCCTCTGTCTCTCTCTGGTGAGCACACATGCCTATGGCAAAAATGTAAAAAAAATTTCACAACCTCTCCTGTTTCTGTCTCTTTTTCCCTGACATGGTCATGCACTGTCCAGCAGTTCCAACAGTCAATCAGATTTATGTACATGTGTGTCTGTGTGTGAGTAATATATGTGTGTGTATATTCACATATCTCTGAGAAAGAGTCACATCATCTGATGTCTAGATTACTGTAATGGATTGCTAATTGGTCTCTTTGTTTTTTCTAACCCTCTTTGTATCAGTTTCCAGCACAGTGGATCTATTAAAGCATATGTCATTCTCACTCTCACACGTACCCTCTAATACAATAAAAGAAAATAAATTTTAAAAAACAAAG
>NW_006205268.1:0-6909 GCF_000334495.1 Tupaia belangeri chinensis
CACGCACGCACACACACGTACTGCCATGATTTTCAAGTGTCTGGGACTTGAACTGTGGATGTCCATGTGTGAGTCCAGTGCCTTAATCACCACGCCACCTTCTGGCCCCAGTCTATTCTTTACTCTAAAAAAAATAAGGAAGAAAAATATCAGGGTGCCACCTTTTAACTTGAATTCTTACTTCACTAATAAGCAACAAAAATCAGTTTAACAAATACTAATATAAAGGAGTTATGTATCCTTAATATTCTTGTGTATTAGAGTGATATGCTACTTTTAAAAAGTTCTGTATTCGTATTGGTCTTACAAAGCCATTGTAGCATTAAAGGAAAGAACAAAATGAAATAATAGCAGACACTTTCATATTCATTTAATGTCATCTTGTTTGAAAGAGTTCAAGCTCATACTGGAGTAGAGGCTAAAAAATTGAAGTACTCATTTTTTTACATTTTATATTATATATATATATTCATATGTATACGCATTTATTCATTGTAAGTTTTAAAAATTAAAGGATCATTTCCTATTCCATTTCATTGTGAAATTCCTTAAAAGCACGGAGAGTTCTTGTGTTTTATTTCTTTTTGTTGTTGTGTTGAGCACCCCTTTAGGGTATAGCCATGCCTAAATCCTTTCTCCTCCATTTCTTTCTCCTTTGGTGATTTTTGTGCATACACACACACACACATACACACACACACACACACACACACACACACACACACACATGGCCTGGCATGTTTCTCAAGCTTCTGGGTCTAGGACTGGAACTGTGTAGTCAGCTATATGGGATACATCCTCCTTAACCACCAGACCCATGAGTTGGCCCTAGTTAGTATATTTTTTGAATATTTATAATTTTTTCATTTTGTATTTTTAAAATTTAAATTAAATTGCTGTATATATTTACATCTTCCCAGAATAAATACAGTGCATATCAATCCAGTCAAAAATATTAACATATGTAGTACAGTCAGTGGATAACTTTTCACTTATGTGTCTATTAAATGTTTGTTTGGTTTTGGTTTTCTAAATCAACTTTCCTTCCAAAAGGGTGTTTCTGAGTCAATCTCGGCAGTAGGAAGGTAGGAAGAAGTGCCGGGGTTCTCTGGTCTCGCTTGTCTCCTGCTTCTTTGTTTCTATTCATGAAGACAGGGGCGGCTAGAATGACAAGTGACCGTATAACAAATTGCCATCAATTATGGTATTAAGTTGCCCTCGTAAATGAGAGAAACTTGGGATCTGATTGTACCTTACTATGCTTGTATTTCTTCTTGCAAAGAAATACACGCGCACACACACACACACACACACACACACACACACACAGAGTTTCTTGAGACGGAGCTAATATGTTCATATTACATAAATGTTTACCAAGCACATTTAGTGTTTGACTCAAAATTTAAGTTTCCCACATCAGTCCTAAGATGAATTTGAAGAAAGATGGGACAGAGGAAGAGGATATGTGTGTTTGCGTGTGTGGGGGTGAACTTTCTTTGTAACATATCCAAAATCTTTACCTTTTGGATTTTTAGACCTGTGCCTCTATTCAGTAGTTTTAGGACATCTGAGGGGAAAAAATATCATTCTTGGTATCATTAAACATTCCAACTGTATGCTTTCTATAGATTGAATTTTGGGTTCCGCTAAAATTCACCAGTTGACTCCTAAAACCTCAATCTGATTTTTTTAAGATGCGAAGGCTGTGAATGGTAATTAGGTCATGAGGCTATTAGAGCTCTCATGGAGGGGTTAGTGCCTTAAAGGAAGCCATTTGGGAAAGATAATCTCTCTTTCTTTTTATCTCTCACATTGACAACTACAGGGAGAAAACGTCAGTCTGCAAACCGGAAAGTGGACTCTCACCATCCAGTGGATCTGACATGGTCTTGATATTACGCTTCTCCGATACATTCTGTCATGTACGACCAGCCACCTGAACTGATCAAGGTAGTGATGTTCTCCAATTGTGCTCATACATTGTAATGCTTAGTTTTTTTTTTCTTCTATTTTTAATTTCAGAATTTCATAGTATTTATATGAAAACCAATTTTCTTGGGAGCAAAAAGAATGAATATATTTTCAACTCTTCAGCTCTTCAATAAAATATATTATCTGTTCCTATGATTACTAAAAGGACCTGAAAAACTTATATTGGTGGGTTGGCTTATAAAATTTTACTTAACATAATGTAACTATAATCTCAGTAGAAAAACAGGCAATGGTAACTTGCAATTTAGCTCGGTGAATGGTGCAGGTGTATCCATTTTAGTTATTATAATCTGAATTAATTTAGAACTGAACATTCATATGTCTTGTTATTGCTATGAAATAATTCATATGGAAATTTTTATCTGCTATAAAAGTTACAGGCTGATCTCAGGCTTCCCCTTCTTTATAGTAATCAAAGCACATTTGTCTGGGGATATATAGTAGGGTTACTTAATTAGTACTTACTCAGTATAAAAATGAAATAACTTTATTAGATGGCATAAGAGTTCAGAGGATAAGACTGATTTTGAAAGCAGAAACAATTTTTACTTGATTACCCTCCATTATCTTTGTCTTCAAGGACTGGGCAGTTAGAGAATAGATTTCTGCTAATGATGCTATTGACATCATTTTGGTATTACTTGAATAGATACATACAGACCAATAGGTTTACAAATCAACAAACACATTTGTAGCATTTTAATTTATGCAAATTTTAAGAAGGTCCTAGAAAAAAATCTCCCTATGATACTGATTATTAAAATAATAACTCCTTGAAATAAATCTGAGGGTATATGAAATGTGGAAGAAAATGTTTTTAATACATAATTATATAACAATAGATAAATTAAATTCCATACATTTAGAAAAAAAGAGAGAGAGAAAGATCATCTTTCTCAGAAGTGTAGTTCCATGGGGGTCAGCAGGTGGCATGGTGGCTAAGTGTGTTGTACACCCACATTTCTGACTGTAGTTCAAGTCTCAAATCTGGCAGCTTGCTTTCTCATATTCTCTCTTTTGTCTCTCTCTCTCACTCTGTGCTTCTCTGGTCAAATTAAAATAAATAAATAAATGAATAAAGTTGAATAAAATAATTCTTTAACAAATGTAGTTCCATACATTTAGAAAAATACCATAAGAGTTAAACATAGACTACATACTCTTTCATTGTATTCATGACCAAATACAATAAAATAAGCATAAAATGGGGGTATAGAGGTTTATATCTTCTTTTACCTGGCAGTAGAGGTTCTATATACTTGCCTCGTGTGATAATGTTATCTCCTTAAAGTAACTCAGCATGGGCTGGCAAGTGGTGTGGTGGTTAAAGGCACTGGACTCACACATGACCAACCGTGGTTCAGTTCCCAGACCTTGCAGCTGGCTTTTTCACTTTCTCTCTCTCCCCCTCTCTTTCTCTCTCTGGTCAAATTAAAATAAATAAATAAATAAAGTTGAATAAAATTATTCTTAAACAAAATGCAACTCAGCATTATAGTCTACCTTACAAGCCTTTTAAACATAAACTGTTTATTCATATAGATGTTTCACTATGAATTTTTAAGCTGGAAGTAAAACTGTGGTGAACTTATGAGACAACTTTTAGATTTTATACATGGGGAAAATATACACAATTTCTCAAGGTAATATTGACTTAATGTGAGTTTGAGAAATTAACTACTACCTAAGACACAACCTCTATTAGATTATTTTCTCCAAATATGTAATTTACACAAAAAAAATCTAAAGGAAACCTCTAAAAAAAAAATAATATACAGAAAAAAATCTAAAGGAAACCTCTAAAAAAAAAAAAACAGAAAGGAAATGTAAGTAGACAATATGGTCTGTGAAACAAATAAGAACCTCTACATAATCAAATAAAATCTTATGTTTCCTTAACACAAACTATGGATTTGGGTTTATTAAAAATTTAGTATCACTAATGTTTGAAAATCAATAAAAGCAGGTAATAGACAAATGTTAAAAATTAAAGTGCATATATTGGTAAATATAGACAAAACTAAATAACAATGATAATAATTCACATATATATTTCATATTCTTAATAAGATAGAACATTTAAGTCATAGATATTATACACATAAATTAGGCTTTTAATTTTATATGAGTAAAAACTGAGAGCCAGCTAAAGAAAAATAGTCATATTAACAATCTCATAAAGTGGTAGCAAGCATAAATTTATTATAAATTAAGAGTACAAATGAAAAAAAATAAGGTAGAGGAATTAAGGTTTGAACAATATGAGCAGCAAGCTTGGAGCTACAGAGCTAGATCCTTTTCACAGTAAAACATAGACATTATTTTCCAACATATGTCCAAAAGTTATCCACAAGACATAAATAATGAAAATCTCCCTAAGACAAGTCATTGTATCCTGAGACAAGGATGAACCAAAGTTACTGAACAAGGTAGTATAAGTTTATGGAGGAGCACAAGAAACTTTTGTGGCAATTTAGGACAAGAAAAGAGAAAATGAATAGCAAAAGAAGTTTATGCTTTTGAGTTTCATAGCTTACTTTTCATAAAAAATACTTTTGTGTTTGCCCTGAACAGAACTGATTTATTCCGGGCAATTAGACTAGGGGACTGCTGATGCAAAGTGAATATGTTTGTTCTTACGTTAAACTCTTTTTCCATAGGGCGGGCGCCACCACGCCTAAACTCTTTTTCATTCTGCTGCCCTAGATCTTCCCTGTCTGAAGAGAAAAACCTGTAATTGCTACAACATAATCGAGATGCTACACAATCAGAAGTCAAATCTCTACTCTGTTAGTACTTCTGTCCTGGTTTCGCAAAGACCTAAAATGTAGTGACTGTAAGTCATAGTTGTTGAAGAATTTTTAGACATATGTAAAGAGGATATTTATATAATCCTGATGAACATATATTTTGATAATTATGCTATAGGCTATTTCAAAGTCTTAATATGCATTGTTATAGTATGAATGGTTGTAGCACCCTGAACTTTATATATTGAAATCTAATCCCTAATATCACGTTCTTAGGAAGTCAGGACTTTGGGAGGTGATTTGGTCATAAGGATGGAGCCTCATAAACAGAATTACTGCCCTTAAAAAGCTACCTTGCCCCTTCTACCACGTGAGGGCCAAGGAAGTGGACACGCTTTAGAAGACCAAACCCTCAGCAGGCACTGAATCTGATCTTGGACTTCTTAGACTCCATTACTGTAAGAAATAAATATCTCTTGTGTGACAGCCAGCCCACATGAGACATTTTCTTGTAGCAGCCCAAACAGACTAAGAAATTCATGGAGTAGAACTGAAGAATAGACTTTTGTCATTGATTGACTTATTTACTCAGGAAATATTTACTGAGAATGTCCCCCCAAATTTTAAATATTTGAAAAATTAAAATGGCTTACAAAACTCCACCAAACACGCTTATAAAAGGCAAGAGGTGGGAACCAGCAGTTAGCGTAATGGCTATGTCGCTGGACTCCCACGTAGTCAACTGCGGTTCGTGTCCCGGACCCGGTGGCTTAAAACTCATGCCGGGCGCGTGTGCGTGCGTGCCCAAGATCCCGAGAGGAGAATGGAGGAGAAGGGATTGCAGCGTGACCATCCCCCCTGGGGGGTGATTTTTCGCTTTCTGTCTCTATGTCTCTCTCTGTCTGTCTGGCGAGCGCACGCGCCCTACAGTGAAAAACTCTCAAAAAAAAAAAAAACACAATAGGTGAGAAAGAAAAAGAGAGTACAAGCAAATATTGAGAAGCTTCAGAAATGAGCTAGTTGCAAATCCCCCGTGTCTGTATTTTGTCCTTGATCAGTAAGAGCACTATAGCACTTTAGAGAATTTTGGCTTTGGGAGATCTCAGGCGAGAAGTTCCCAGTGGAGATTTTTATTCCCTTTTGGTCATGTGGTAAAGCCCACATTGCCAAATAGGTGTGCTATTAATAGTTTAAAACTGTGTTAAAAATAATAGTCCCATTTTTTTTATACTTTAAATAGAACATCGTGATGGTCAATTTCATGTGTCAACTTGACTCGCAATGTCAAGCCCACTCGCTCTTATCACAGTCAAATGTTAAAGCCAGACACCCAGGAAATGCTGTAGATGTCCATTCCAGGAACTATCCTACATTCTATAATGGGCAAAGCATTATTCTAAACCCAGGTAGTACAGCCATTAACAACCAGGAGCAAATTTCTTCATCTACCAGAGTTAGATAAAATAAACAAGTTAAATAATTAAATATATATTAAACTAGATAGTGAAAATGTTGTGATTAAAAATAAGATGGATGCATATACATATATATATGTACATGTATATACATGTACATATGTACATATAAATGCATACACATGTACATGTACAAACACATTTGTGTGTGTGTATGTCTGTGTGCTGGAGTGATGCAACTGTTATTTTAGATCCAATGGCCAGTTTGCAAAAAACTAAAAACTAGTACAGGCATGAAGGAAGTGAGAGTGTTTGGTCTGGGAAAGAACATTCCAGGTTGAACAAAATGTAAGTTTAATGGCACCGAAGTAGGGCACGCTGGCTTCTTCTTCAAGCTGTGATGACGCCGATGCAATCGAAGAGCATGTCCATCAGGAGAATAGGAGCAGAGCAGGAGAAGTAGGTAACTGGAGGCAGATTACAGAAGGCATTTGCAAACCATGGTAAAGATCTCATTTTCCTCTAAGATGGGATATGATTAGGGAGTTTGAAGCAGGGAAGTGTTCTTTTATGACACATTGGCTGTAGTGCTGCAGTGCTTAAAAAAGAATAAATGGCGACAGGAGGCAGGAAATTTTTTGCCAGGACCTTACCTTATCAATAATTCAAACATTGTACAGTGTTGGCCTGCACTTGGATATTCACAATTCACAATTCATCTACATATCTCAAAAACTATATATATATAT
>NW_006205268.1:6929-16770 GCF_000334495.1 Tupaia belangeri chinensis
TATTTCATCTTTATCCTGGCCAAGGGTCAGTAGTGGGCTACCAATAACCTCTAGAGATCATTGTAGAGCCATTCCAAGCAGATAAAAGATAGCTTTTGTTACACAGTTCAATTTCCTGACTCTTGGCAAAGGTCTTTTAATTATAAATTGCTCAATAGCATTCTTTTTTTTTTCTCCCGACGGGAATGCTTTTATCTTTTGTACCATTTATAAAACAAAAATCATAAGACAAAATACCAAAATAGTAGCAATGCTTATCATTCAATGGGGTATTGCTTTAAAAAACTATTTGTTATCCAAATAATCCAAAACAAATTTGTTTATAATCAGGTACAATCTGTACAATTACTTTACTTTCATTTTTTAAACAGCTTTCCCTTTTTTCCTTTTGGTCTATATTGCGTTTCTCGTAATGATTATTCCAAAATTTTAATTGCGCAATTCATCATTCTCTTACAAAGCATAGAACTCATCAATATTTTGCTTTTTGGCAAGACATAAACCATAGATTTATAAAAAATCACCCTTTGAAATTCCCTGCTTACTCTAATTTTCCATATTTTCATTGTTTACTACTTATAAATCCCTCAATACTTTTAAATCCTTGAAATGTCAGCACTACTTTTATTTCTACTATAATGATTTCTTTTCAATGCCTCCTTAAATTTACTAATATATTACATCATTTCATTTCTTTTTAATTGTTTCTTAAATCTGACTCTTTTCTACTTTTTAATTGACTCCATGTTTTATTTATTAGTTCTTGCTTTAAAGAGTGTGAATAATAAAACCCCTTGGCTTATGTATGTCATGCTATATTTATTCCCTCTTTACTGTTAAATAAATATTGGAACATCCTTATGCTTATAGTACAATTCTTGGCTGGGTTTATCATTTATGCAGAGATTCTATTTCTAGTTTTTCTTCAAGCAAAGGTTCTAAAACTTTAATGGCTATTTCCCAATGAGTATTATAACCTCATTCCCTTAGTCATATATCCTGTTTAACTCTATGTTTAAGAGTTTAAAGTTCTACTTGTGGTTTTTTGGTAATTTTTTTCAGTTCTCTATATGTTTTATATCCGAATAGTGTGCTTCCAATGCAACTGTAGAATTAAATTTTGTCTTGAAATGTCAAATATTGTATGAGACTCACCAAAGAATGATGCTCTAGTTAATTATTTGAGTTGGTTGCTACATAGTAAACTTTCCAAATTTTTAATATATATATATATATATATATATATTTCATAGGGTACATGTGATTGCCAGAGAGCAAAGAGAGAGTTACAGAGAAGAAAAGTGAAAAATCACCCTCCAGGTGGAGAGCCATTCCTCAGTCCCTTCTCCATCTCCTCTTTGGACTTGGGCAGGCACACATGCACATCCAGCATGAGTTTCAAGTGGCCAGATCTGGGACTAAAAATGGCATTGCCCTTGTGAAAGTTCTGTGCCTTAACCACCATGCAACCTGCTGGATCCATAGTAAACTCTTTAAGAACAAGAGATATTGAACTCTGAATTTCTAGCCTAGCATAATTCCATATCAAAAATAGCACTTGGTAATTTTTTTATTAATACATGCATTTGAATTATGATCAAGCAAATTCTAAATAAACAATTTTTAGAGGTAATCCCCTCAAAATTTTTAATTAAAAAGAAGTTGGGAGTCATTTTCTCCTTTAAGAACCCAAAATTTATTAGGCATAAATAACATCAAAAAAGTTGAATTAAACAATGAGCACGCTATCAAAGCTTCCCAATTGAATATTTTACTATATCTAAAACATTTCTTAAGAAAATATATCATTCTCTATCATCATATATTACAAACAAATTTAAATGTTATCCTCTAGATCGCATGTGATTGAAAAATGAGAACAATACCAGGTGAAATATGATTCTTTAGAAGGAGCATTATGAAGCATTTCAAGCCACATGACAGTAGATAATTTCACACTAACTCATGTAAAATGAATCTGGTTCTGTATTTGTTTCATAATAATTTCTGCAATCAAACAGATAACTGTTGAAGTTGTTATGAAGCATAAACTATTGAAAACATGATTTTAAAAACACATCCTTCAAGTTTTAAAAATTTATATTATCAATCATGTATTTTAGTATGATTGGACTTGTTGTTTTCTATTTTCTACAGGTCTATAGAACTAATTGGTCAACTACTACTACTCAGGCCAGCCTGGGGAGTGATGATTCAGGCCACTGTATCCCACATGGGCCATTGAATAGTTCAAATCCCAGACCTGGTGGCCTGAGAATATGCCGGCTGCTGAGCATGCCCAACAACTTGAAAGGAGGCAGAAATGGAGAAGGGATGATGGTGTGACCATGACACACAGGAGGTGATTTCTCACCTTCTCTCTTTCTTTCACTCTCTGTCTCTTTCCTATAAGTGAATGTGCTCTCTAACAAATTTTTTGAAAAAATACCACTACACTACTTCTCAGTTTACTTCTACTGTTTATATATATATATATATATATATATATATATGAAATACATAACTTTGTATGTATTTCTTCTTAAATAATAATTTATTTATTTTTAATTCCATTTGTTCTTCTTCTTTTTCTCTTTTTTTTTTTTTATTTTGACCAGAGAGAGAGAATGGGAAAGTGAGAAAGCAAATTGACAGGTCTAGGACCCAAACCTCTGTTAGCCACATGGGAATCCAGCACCTTTAACCACCACGCCACCTACTGGCCCCATACATATTTCTAACACTATAATATATCCACAACGTATTCAAATACTATAAGCAAAATTTATGTTCTCATAAATCCATCATTTTCTGAAACCACTTTTATGCTTTTTGTTTATTTATTTATTAAGAAAGAGAAACAGGAATTGATCTCTCTCTCTCACCCACAGATGCCCAAATATTCTCTATCATGACTAAACTGAAAAATAAATAAATGCTACCTCATAGTGAGAATCGTGTTGTCAAGCATGCATGCAAACACACATGCACACATACATACACTGCCTCTATAATAACCCTTTGGAATTTTAATTGTATTTTATTATAACATTATTTACATATTTATTTTGTATTTTCTACATTTATTAATATTTACTGACATTTTTATCAATTTGTGTTCTTCACTTCCTCCAAATGTTACCTGTTTTCTATGAATTTTTTTTCCTGAAAAGAAATCCCCTTATTATTTCTTAGAGTACAAGTCTCATTGCATTGTATGTTCTTACCTTTTGTGTGATAAAACAATTGTTTCTACACATTTATTTTTGAAGGATATTCTTGTTTTTTATAGAATGCTACCTTGCAATTTTTTTCATTAGAGTAGATTTTTTTTCCTAATCTATGTTGGACTTCGTACAAAAAGAGCCAGCCATTCTTTTGCGGCTCCATTAACACGTCTTCTGGAGGGATCTCTGCTTTGTGAGTTTCACTGTATTATTCCTGGGTGCAATCTACCTTAATGTTTATCTCTCTTGTGCTTTGCTAAGAGTCTTGGACGTAATAACGTTCATAATTTTTTCTGACTTTTTTCCCTCTTCTATTCCTAAGATTTTAATAGTAATGTTCCAAACCTGCATGGTTTTAAATGACACATACACTCTTTTCTAATATTTCATGTATTCTTACTCTGTGTTATTCCTTTTGGGTGATTTAAACTGACTTAATTTCTGTTTGATAACATTAAAGTCTGCTTTTTTTCAAAATGCTATTAAGCTCATCTTTTAAAAAAAATTAATGTAAGTTTTGTTTCTGGAGACTATGTGATTTTTGTATATTAATTCAAATGTTCTGACAGTATTTTTTAATTGTTTGCCTTTCACTGTACCATTAACTTTAATATAATTATTCTGGTTAATATAAAGTCTGATGACTGAAATATGTTTATTGTGTCTATGATGGCTTCTATTGCCTATTTTTCACTTTTACATTAGTCTTACATTACTGACATGGCTAAGTAAACACACTCACAAAGAACAGTGATTTAATTTTCAAAACCATACAGGGCCTCTTTTCATCTGTGAGTCAGAAGGGCTAAGAGATTGAGCATCTTAATTTGGAATTGAATTGGGTCAAGTCTGAGTTGCACTTTCAGGAAGACTCACTCCACCTTTAATTCATGGTGGACTCATGACTGAGAATAAGAATCTATAAGATGATATATCCTTATTAATACAGAAGGACTTTGATAAATTTAATTTAATTTTTTCACTGCTTTGGAGGCCAGTTTATTCATTTGGAGACTTTTCTTGCTTAAGTTTTTGTCATAGGGTACATGTACTCTCCAGAGAGACACAGAGAGATAGAAAGTGAGAAATCACCCCTCAGAGGAGATGGCCAAGCCTCAATCTCGTCATCATTCTTGGGATTCTGGGCACACAGGCACACGTGGCTGGCATGATTTTCAAACTACTGGGTCTGGGACTCAGCCCAAGGTTGAACGTGTGAAAAACCAGAGCCTTGACCACCATGCAACCTGTCTTTCAAACTACCGGGTCTGGGACTCAGCCCAAGGTTGAACGTATGGAAAACCAGAGCCTTGACCACCATGCAACCTGTTGTACCCCAGAGATTAATGTTAATCAGAACCTTACTCCTGGGGTATCTTTGTTTCCCATGTACAATAAGAGTATAAGATATTTAAATAAATTTTAGAAGCTCATGTCAGTGCCTTATACTCCTTCAATGCCACAAACTCAAACCCCCCTTTGGGTAAACTAGATATGCATTTATAGTTTCTGGAGAATATATTCTAGATCCATGTGATAGATAAAAGTTTTGTCCCTTCCCTCCCAACCCTATTTGAGAGCTCTACTTGGGACAAGCCCAACATTTATTCCGTGATTAGAATAAGTAAATTTCTAGGTGGAGGTGATAGAATAGGGCAAACAGATACTAAAGACCAAGAAGATAAATGGGATGAGTTCAAGGTGTACTGTAGCACAGTAGTGGAACTATAAATGGTAAAAATTCCATTGTACTGCAAAATACCAAAAAGGATTTCAAATGGTTATAACACAAAATAATGAGAAATATTTTAAGTGGTAGATATGTTTACTTCCCTGATTTAATATCACGTATTATATACATGTATGGAAAAATCACACTGTACCCCATGAATAAGTACAGCTTTTATGTATCAATTAAAGTGATCATTAAAAGAAATAAACAAATTTTCCCATGGAAAAGAATGACTAGTTACCATCAAGTCTCATTAGAATTGCTTCTCCTTGTTTGGAATCTTAATTCTTCTAGATAATTGCTTTCCCAGATTTTAGCTATGTAAAAGCATTTTTAAAATGTATATGATTTTTTCTAGCCTCTGTAGCAGAACTATTGACCTATAAAATTACTACATTCTAGAGACGAGCAGATGGTGTAATAATTACATTGCTGGACTCTCACATAGTTGGACTGTGGTTCAAGTCCTGGACCCGGGGACTTAAAACTCATGCAAGGCATGTGTGCTTATGTGCCCAAGATCCCAAGAGGACAATGGAGAAACGATTGTGGTATGACCATCTACCCTGGGGTGAGGGGGGGGATATTTCTTGCTTTTTGTCCCTCTCTCTCTCTCTCTCTGGTAAGCACACACGCCCTACAGTAAAAATATCTAAAAAAAATTAAAATAAAACTACTACAATTTATTCTATAATCAGCTTCAAGTTTGTGAATTTTTTCTTCATATTGTAAGATGTACATACATAGATATTTGTGGGAATGACATGTATGTTTACACAGACACACATGTACACATATATGTATATACATATATAAGGAAAGAACAAGTATGGGTGTGTGTGTCTGTCTCTGTGTGTGTGAATATATAGAGATTTATTTATTTACTTTCATTTTTTATAATTATTTTTTAATTTGACAAGTGAGAAAGAGAGGGAAAGCAAGAAAGCGAGCCACCAGGTCCAGGACTTGAACCGTGCTCAACCATGTGGGAATACAGCTCCTTTAGCCACCATGCTACCTGCT
Source organism: Tupaia belangeri chinensis (assembly GCF_000334495.1). Lineage (NCBI taxonomy): Eukaryota > Metazoa > Chordata > Mammalia > Scandentia > Tupaiidae > Tupaia > Tupaia belangeri. Next base: position 12,912 of record NW_006205268.1, read on the forward strand.
ATCCCCAGTGTGTGTGTGTGTGTGTGTGTGTGTGTGTGTGTGTACTCAAATACATATTTTTACGTTTTTCCCACAGGATGTGTGCACTCACTAGAAAGAGTCAGAGGGGGCAGAGAAAGAAAGGGAAAGTGACAAATCACCTGTCAGTGGGGATAGCCATGCCTCAATCCCTTTTCCATTCTCCTTTTGAGATCATGGACAAACAAGTACACATTTCCAGCATGATTTTCTTTTTGTTTTTAATAATTATTTAACTTATTATTATTATTACTATTATTATTTTAATTCACTAGAGAGAGAGAAAAAGAAAAAAAAAAAAGATGCCAGGTCTGGGACTTGAACCATGGTCAGCCATGTGGGAGTCCAGTGCCTTACCACCATGTCACCTGCTGGCCCAACTCCAGGATGATTTTCAAGCCCCCAGGTTCAGGATGCGAATTGTGTTTGCCCATAACTGCCACACCACCTGCTGGCCTCCATATGTATTTATTTAAATAGCACATTGCTTAAATTTCATGTGGAACATTTCATATGTCAACCTTAAGATAAATTTTATGGTCACCTCATAAAGAACTTTAGTTTTTTCCATGATATATATGTGTTTGAAATTTAGTGTGCTAATCCTACATAAAGAGTAACAAGTCCAGGGTAAAATGAGGTGAATCACTGAAAGTATTTTTTAAATTATTTAATTAATTATCATTATTTTCATTATATGTTGCTATAGAGTACATGTGCTTACCAGAGAAAGACAGAGAGGGGGGGAAGGAAAGTGAGAAAGCAAGTCAACAGGTCCAGGACTTGAACTGTGGTTGGCCATGTGGGATTAGAACACCTTAACCACCATACTAAATGCTGGTCTCAGAAACTAGGTTTTATTATTATTATTATTATTATTATTATTATTTTATACATTCACTCCCTAGTACAGTAAACATTAGATCAGAAAGCTGTGTGCTATTGACCTTCATTCTCTGAATGTCTATTAACTTTACTTTCAGTGTTACATATAATTCTCCTGTGAAAAATGTTGTCATCATTCCAATTAAACATGATGAAATTTGACTGTGACCCTCTCTAGGGATAGCTGAAAAATATTAGAACATATACAAATTGTTCAAGCGAAGCAATAATGAATCAAGTAGCAAGAAATTTAGACAATCTAAAGACTAAAAATTTCCTGCAAATTTTTTAAATTTAATTTTAATTTCTTTTATACATTCAATCATATATGTCACTTAGCTTGTAAAGCGAATGTTCCAACATGAATACATTTCTCACCAGTCCAATTGGGGATACTATATATATTATCATCAACAGATGATTTTTTGATATTATTTTATTTTCTAAATATGGAAAAATGAAAAGGAGATTATTTTGATAATTGTCTTCCACATTAAGCCAAGTGGTATTTATGTTATACATTAATGATAAGAATAAGTGTAATTAACATTATCCTTTCAAATATTCAGCTAATACATTAAATCCAAAGAAAAGTGTAGGCATAGTATATGTGTGAATTTTCAGTCATTTGTAAAAACAGGATTAAAACTAAAGTAAAAAAAAAGAAAGCTAAAATAATACTCTAAGGGAGCCGGCAGGTGGCATGGTGGTTAAGGGCACTGAACTCCCACATGGCCAACCATGGTTCAAGTCTTGGACTTGCCAGATTCCTTTCTCACTTTCCCTTTCTCTCTCTTATGTTGTCCCTCTCAGGTCAAAAATAAATAAATAAATAAGAATAATTTTAAAAATAAATGAATAATAAAATAATACTCTAAGAACAAAAAATAGCTGTTACTTTTAAAATTACATTCCATCATACACATTTTTTAGTTCATTTTCTTTTATAAATTCAATACCTTTATTTAGTTTACAAAATGAGTATTTTGGTGAACATATCTCCCTAGTCCAGTTGATAAGACTATAAAATATCTTTAAGAGTACTGTTTTTCAAAGTACAAAACACACTTCTCAACATAACAGGTGCTACACACATTGTTTACTGTTGTCATTCATGAAAGAGTAAAAAGTACATATTCAAAAGTAAAGAACATGTAAGTGAATATGTGGAAAATATTAGTTTTATTCAGAAATACATGAGGCATTTCAAAACATATAGCTTTTATTTCTAAGACATAAATATGTAAGAATAATGTAAATCTTTGGGATATATAAATTAATAAGCTGAGAATCCCAGCTTATTTCTAAGTGTGCATGTAAGGTCAGCTTCAAACATATAATCATAAAAACTCAGAGAAAAAACAGAACAGCAGTAAATTTTGCTTTTCTTTCATTCTTAAGGAAATATTAAACTTTTTACTTTATTTATGTATTTATTTTCATTTGACCAGAAAGGGGCCAGAGTGTGTGTCAGAGAGAGAGAGAGATAGAGAGAGAGAGAAGGAGAGAGAAAGTGAGAAAGACAAGTCACCAGGTCCAGGACTCAAACCACAGTTGGCCATGTGGGAGTCCAGCACCCTTAACCACCACGCCACCTTCCTACCCCAAATTTTGCTTTTCTTTATAGTCACAGATTGCAGTATAGTCAAGGTAGCCGAACAGAGTAAACAAAGATAAAAGGAGAAGAAATGTCAATGATTTGAACAGAATAGCCAGCACATGTCAAGGACAGTGTTAAGATGACCATAACGCACAGATCACGGACCAAGAAAACGTTTCTTCAAATAAAAGTAAATGGAATAGATATGCATGAACTATAACTGGGTTCACAACAACAACTACAATTTACTGACCTGATATTACCTTTATTTCTTCCCAATAAGTGTAACAATATCTTAGTAGGGTGAGCAAAACACCTTTAGGAAGGCTTTTTTTTTTTTTTAGAAATTCTCACTTTTTCCTCTATGGAAATGTGCTTCCTTTTTTTCTATTAGAAACTATTATTATTTTTAAGTGATTCATATAAAATTGGAGAGTGGATTATTATATTGAATTGATGAACAATAAGGGAATGAGAATGGTCTTTAATAGTTACAGATAATATGACATTTGACTTCTTTAGTACCTAAGAAACACTTGATGTGTGCATGAGTAACAATGGCCATATGTGTCTATAATTAATTACAAATTACCTACTCAACTGGTGATACCTGACACAGCTGTTTTCCCCAAAAAACTAATGTTTAAGCATTGAAATGTTCATTAATTTCTGTAGCCATATGTACACTCACATTTTTGTAATGCACTAGTTTAATTACACATCTGAAAATGTATGTCTTGTTAATCACCATAGCCATTAATATTTAATCGATGGAATTTAAGCTCTTACATGTACCTGCTAGAGGCGCCTTTATTTAATAGCAGGAAGATTTCACACCTACCATACTTCCCATTCTTCCAGGGTTTGTGAATTGGCTAAGTACATTAATCAGAGGATGTAAGACAGCAGAGCCAATCTTAGAATCAATATTTGCCTTAAAATCTTTCATTATTTCTTTTTTCTGAAGACTATAACACTGTGCAGGTGATACACCATGGCACTTGTCATAAAGCTATTCTGGTTATGATTTACAAAGCAACTGAAAAATGTTCTTCAAATGGAGAGACAGGGAGAGAAATAGACAAGAGACTGGACCAGCAGATCACATAGTGGTTATATCACTGAACTCCCACATCGCCAACTGCTGTTGGAGTCCCAGACTCAGTGACTTGAAATCACATCACACGTGTATGTATGCATGCCCAAGATCCCAGAAGGAGAATGGAAAAGAAGGGATTAGAGCATAACTATCCTCCCAGGGGGTGATTTCTTCCTTTCCCTTTCCCTCTCACTGTCTCTGTCTCTCTCTGAGTTCATGCATCCCATGGCAAAAGCCTCTTTAAAAAAAAAAAAAAA
>NW_006205268.1:17217-17654 GCF_000334495.1 Tupaia belangeri chinensis
TCACCAGGTCCAGGACTCAAACCACAGTTGGCCATGTGGGAGTCCAGCACCCTTAACCACCACGCCACCTTCTGGCCCCAAATTTTGCTTTTCTTTATAGTCACAGATTGCAGTATAGTCAAGGTAGCCGAACAGAGTAAACAAAGATAAAAGGAGAAGAAATGTCAATGATTTGAACAGAATAGCCAGCACATGTCAAGGACAGTGTTAAGATGACCATAACGCACAGATCACGGACCAAGAAAACGTTTCTTCAAATAAAAGTAAATGGAATAGATATGCATGAACTATAACTGGGTTCACAACAACAACTACAATTTACGACCTGATATTACCTTTATTTCTTCCCAATAAGTGTAACAATATCTTAGTAGGGTGAGCAAAACACCTTTAGGAAGGCTTTTTTTTTTTTTTTGAGAGATTTTCACTGTAGGGCG
>NW_006205268.1:17683-22971 GCF_000334495.1 Tupaia belangeri chinensis
ATAGAGACAGAAAGCGAGAAATCACCCCCCAGGGGGGATGGTCACGCCACAATCCCTTCTCCTCCATTCTCCTCTCGGGATCTTGGGCACACATGCACACGCGCCCGGCGTGAGTTTTAAGCCACCGGATCTGGGACACAAACCGTGGTCGACTACGTGGGAGTCCAGCGACATAGCCATTACACTAACTGCTGGTTCCCAGGAAGGCTTTTCATTACAGAGCTGCTTCTCAAATGTGATAATATGAATAATGAGAAATTCTCACTTTTTCCTCTATGGAAATGTGCTTCCTTTTTTTCTATTAGAAACTATTATTATTTTTAAGTGATTCATATAAAATTGGAGAGTGGATTATTATATTGAATTGATGAACAATAAGGGAATGAGAATGGTCTTTAATAGTTACAGATAATATGACATTTGACTTCTTTAGTACCTAAGAAACACTTGATGTGTGCATGAGTAACAATGGCCATATGTGTCTATAATTAATTACAAATTACCTACTCAACTGGTGATACCTGACACAGCTGTTTTCCCCAAAAAACTAATGTTTAAGCATTGAAATGTTCATTAATTTCTGTAGCCATATGTACACTCACATTTTTGTAATGCACTAGTTTAATTACACATCTGAAAATGTATGTCTTGTTAATCACCATAGCCATTAATATTTAATCGATGGAATTTAAGCTCTTACATGTACCTGCTAGAGGCGCCTTTATTTAATAGCAGGAAGATTTCACACCTACCATACTTCCCATTCTTCCAGGGTTTGTGAATTGGCTAAGTACATTAATCAGAGGATGTAAGACAGCAGAGCCAATCTTAGAATCAATATTTGCCTTAAAATCTTTCATTATTTCTTTTTTCTGAAGACTATAACACTGTGCAGGTGATACACCATGGCACTTGTCATAAAGCTATTCTGGTTATGATTTACAAAGCAACTGAAAAATGTTCTTCAAATGGAGAGACAGGGAGAGAAATAGACAAGAGACTGGACCAGCAGATCACATAGTGGTTATATCACTGAACTCCCACATCGCCAACTGCTGTTGGAGTCCCAGACTCAGTGACTTGAAATCACATCACACGTGTATGTATGCATGCCCAAGATCCCAGAAGGAGAATGGAAAAGAAGGGATTAGAGCATAACTATCCTCCCAGGGGGTGATTTCTTCCTTTCCCTTTCCCTCTCACTGTCTCTGTCTCTCTCTGAGTTCATGCATCCCATGGCAAAAGCCTCTTTAAAAAAAAAAAAAAAAGAAAAGAAAAGTAAAACAGAGAAATTTGAGAAAGTTGAATAAAATTCAGGAAAGAAAATAGGTACCTGTAAAGATGTAGCGCTAGAAAACCTAGAATCCTTCAATAAAACCTCAAAAGAAACAAGTGCTAAAATCTCCCTGTCAACAGTATGAGGGCCTTCAAGATAGAAGACAAATAAGTACTCACTAAAATATATGCATTTCATGATAGAATCAACACATTTTATTCCTTTCACAAATGTATACCAGTGAATTTAACATATGTTATTTCATTTAGTTGATGTTCTAGCTTTTGTCTTAAATATATTACTTTATAATATAGGGGAAGTTCTATCTTATGTATTTGATCACATATAATAAATATATAAAATATATTTTCAGGAACCAGCAGTTAGCATAATGGCTATGTCACTGGATTCCCACGTAGTCGATCAAGGTTCGTGTCCCGGACCCGGTGGCTTAGAACTCACGCTGGGTGCGTGTGCGTGCATGCCCAAGATCCCGAGAGGAGAACGGAGGGGAAGGGATTGCGGCGTGACCATTCACCCTGGGGGGGGTGATTTCTCGCTTTCTGTCTCTATGTCTCTGTCTGTCTGGCGAGTGCACGTGCCCTATAGCAAAAACCTCTCAAAAAATATATATATATATTTTCCATTAGTGTATCTAAATGCATAAAGAATAAACAAGCATTTATAATGTGATATTGCATTCAGTAATATGTACAATAGGAAGATACACACATGCTCACACACACACACACATGCACACACACTCACGCATGTCTACTAAACAAATGAAGGTTCAGTACGGTGAGAACCAACTACGTCAAGGTATACACATAAACTTAGGCAATAGTTGTATATTATAGAAAATTCTCTTCACCAAAAAAAAACAATTCTCTTTTAAAATTTCTTTAGTAAGTCAGTTTTGTTACAGGGCCTGTGCACTTGCCAGAGAAAAACAGAGTGAGAGAAAGAGAGAGAAATGGAGATGTCACTTCTCAGAAGGGATGGCCACACCACAATCTCTTCCCTGTCTTTCTCTTCTCAGGATTTTGGCATGATCTTACTGTGCTTGGTGCGTTTTCAAGCTTCTCGGTCCGGGACTCAAACCAAGCAGACAGTCATGTAGGATCCAGCTGCCTTACCATGTCACCAGCTGGTCTGAAAAAATTATTAAAAAATATAAAAATTTGGGGAACCAGCAGTTAGCATAATGGCTATGTCGCTGGATTCCCACATAGTCAAACACAGTGCACATCCCGGACCCGGTGGATTAAAACTCACGCCTGGCGCATGTGCATGCGTGCCCAAGATCCCAAGAGGAGAATGGAGGAGAAGGGATTCCAGTGTGACCACCCCCCTGGGGGGTGATTTCTCACTTTCTGTCTCTATGTCTCTCTGTCTGGCTAGCGCACGTGCCCTGTAGCGAAAACCTCTCCAAAAATAAATAAATAAATAAATAAAATTTAAAAAAATTAAAATTTCAAAATATTCAACATATAAATATATAACTTCTGCAGACATTATCAGATCTGACTGAATGTTTCTTATTGATGTACTTTGAATATAACACATAAATAAACATAATCTGTTGTTTTCTCTTACATATTTGTTGATTTTTCTCTATAGGAACTCATTATGACATGAACATTTTCATATCATATTGCAAAATAAGTTATTAAGTATTCAAAATAATGAAAAGAAACATTGTACAAATAATCTGTGCAAAAATTTTATGAACATAAAACAGCCAGTGTATTCAAGACAATAACTTATATTTGGATTATGTATATTTTATAAATGCTTACAAATAATTACTTTTGGGCTAACAGGAGATGTGGAGGTTAAGGGTCTGGATTCCAGACAACAGACTGCATGGTTTGAGTCCTGGACCTGGTGGCTTGTAGCTCATACATGCGAAGAGGAGACTGAAGGAGAGAGATTGTGACATGGCCATCCCCCAGGTGGGTGATGTCTCACTTGCCCTTTCTCTTCCTCTGTCTCTGGTGAGTGCACATACCCTATAGCAAACCTGAAAAGAAAAGAAAAAATCAAAATAATTACCTCAAACTTAATTACTTCATAAATAGAATCACCTTAAAATGTGTTGTATAAATGAGAAAATTTGAAAAAAGAAATCCAATACATTTCAAAAGATGTACAAAAATAGTATTATTGAAAACCTTAAAGATTATAAAGCACTACTTAAATGCAACATCTTTTAAAAATCTATTGATTATGAATTTCATTTTTATCAGGAGTATATTAAGAGCCAAATAAATACTGTGAACATGATTAGTTCTTAAGTGAATGACAAGATCGGTATGCTGCATACTCTTTTTAAAAAATTTTTATGAAATATTTTATTATCTCATTTCTCAGATGGAAAAGGGATGTTCAGTGATATAATCTAGCAATTAAAAAGTAGCAGATATCAAAATTAGAACAAATTCAAATTCCTTAAGTCAAAAATTTTCATCTTAAACTCTTCTTTAAATTGTTCCTTGTATTAAACATTTGTAGTTCAAAGTTTTTTAAAATGACATGCTTAACAAAATAAATTCTATAATTGCTTTAACAGAAGCAGGGTTTTCTTGTGCACGAATGTGTGTCTGAGTGTGTTTCTGATGACATAAACATCACACTTTTGTGACTTGGACAAGATTCTAAAATGAATACCTCCCTTTTTTTTTAAGTAGGTCAAATCAGAAATAGAAAGGGTTAAAGATTAAAAAAAAAGATAGAAAAAATTATTTGGAGAAGTACTGGTTATATAGAATTTATTGATAAATGTCAATGCATACAAATTAACAATACATAAAAAATTGTTTCCCTTTTAAGAGGAGTTCATACTATGAAAGTGGAAACAGATGTTGTGGGTTGAAGATCAAGAGACCATAAATAAATGTATAGGCATGCCAACAAGCTTCCTAATCATACAGGCAAATGTAAAAGAGAGAGAGGATGGCGAGAGAATGATTAATCCTGTGTTGTGTGGGACCTAACTTGGTATGGCTGAAAAGAGAAGAAAGAAAATGTTAATATAAAGATAAAAGATACAATAATTTAGGTAAATAAAGTTTTAGTAAAGTTAAGAAATAAGTTTAGAGGCAAGAAAAAGAAATTTGAAAGAAGAGAAAAGATATTTACTACAAATGCAGTGAGGTGATTCTTTTCTGTTTTTTGGTTTTTGTTTTTTTTTCTGTAGGATGACTGCAGTCTCTGGAGAGAAACAAAGAGAGACAGAGAGAGGGTGGATACCATTGTCTGTGAAATCTAGCAAATGGCTGCAGAAGAAATAATAATAAATCTTAGTAAAATTTCAGAAAATTGTAAAGGAGGGAATACTGCCCCAAACCATTTTATGAGGCCATTATAACCCTGTAAGAAAAACCTTAAAAAAAAAAAAAAAGATTGTAATAAAGCAAAAGACAGTACAAAATTTTTCCTCATGAATGTAGATGTCTTTAAGTCTGTATGAGCATCCAATCCTCTTAATCAAAATGTATCAAAATTGTGAATAATCTTAGATTTCTACCACATTTATAAACTGAGAAGAAAGCCTGTCACAAGTTTATTGATGCCAACAGTAGACTTAAAAAAAAAAAAAAAGATTGTAATAAAGCAAAAGACAGTACAAAATTTTTCCTCATGAATGTAGATGTCTTTAAGTCTGTATGAGCATCCAATCCTCTTAATCAAAATGTATCAAAATTGTGAATAATCTTAGATTTCTACCACATTTATAAACTGAGAAGAAAGCCTGTCACAAGTTTATTGATGCCAACAGTAGACCAGAAACAAGAAATGTATCAAACTTGTGAATAATCTTAGATTCCTACCACACTTATAAACTCAGAAGATAGTCTGTCACAAGTTTATTGATGCCAACAGTAGACCAGAAACAACGTTGTCAGGGACAAAGGGCACTATTTCAGAATCTAGTAAATAAATCTGTAATTATAAAACAAGGATACATTATAACCAATATGAATTTTTCTTGGACTGCAATGTAGGT
>NW_006205268.1:23058-34539 GCF_000334495.1 Tupaia belangeri chinensis
GTAGTCGACCGCGGTTCGTGTCCCAGACCCGGTGGCTTAAAACTCACGCCAGGCGCGTGTGTGTGCGTGCCCAAGATCCCGAGAGGAGAATGGAGGAGAAAGGATTGCAGCGTGACCATCCCCCCTGGGGGGTGATTTCTAGCTTTCTGTCTCTATGTCTCTCTCTGTCTGGCGAGCGCACACGCCCTACAGTGAAAATCTCTCAAAAAAAAAAAAAAAGTAAACATGATCATCTCAATAAACAAAATAAAAGTAGAATGCACAATTCCAGTTTCATTCAAAATGAAACTTTCAGTAAAGTAGAAATGGAAGATAGTTTTCTCAATCTGATAAAGTAATCATACATAAAAATGTAATGATTAACACCATGCTTAACTATGAAGACTAACTACAGAAGACTTTCCCTTAATATACATACATATATAAACACAACCGAAAAAGAAAAAGAGAAAAGAAATCAAAGATGTCAGCAATTACCATTTTCTATTTGACATTGTACCCAAACTTCTAGCAATATATAAGCCAAAAGAAAAGGCACCCATACTTCAAATAGAAAAATTAAATTTGACCCAGAAAAAAATGTATATATATTTAGAAAATTCAATGAAATCTGAAATAAATCTACTAGCTCTATTTAGAACCCTTTATGTGGTTTCAGGAAAAAATATATGAAAATGAATTGTATTTTCATACATTAGAAATCAAAGTTGGAAATTTAAAAAACCAATACCATTTACAGAAGTTTAACAATAATAAATATTTTGGCTCAAATCTTATATTATCTACTACAGATGATTTTACTGTCTGCTTTCTCAGTCATACACATGTACATACATAAATACACACATAAACACACAATCGGATGGTTCTCAACACATAACGAGATGAGGTACAACTCTTTCACTTTATGATGGTACAAAAGTCATATGAATTCACTGGAAACCATACTTCAGGTAAATATACATTCTGTTTTTTCACTTTCAATACAGTACTCAATAAACTCTATGAAATATTCAGTACTCTATTACACAGTAAGCTTTCTGTTAGATGATTTTTCCCATCGTAGGCTAATATAAGTGCTCTGAGCATGTTAAACAAATTATTGCTGGGGGTCAGCAGGTGGAGTGGTGGTTAAGGGCACTGGACTCCCACGTGGCTGGCTGTACTTTGAGTCCTGGACCTGGCCGCTTGCTTTCTCACTTTCCCTCGCTTGCTCACTCTCTCACTCTGTTCCTCTCTGGTCAAATTAAAATAAATAAATAAAGTCAAATAAAATAATCTTTTAAAGAAGAGTTTAAAAAATTATTGTTGTATCATAAGATACATATGTATGGGATGCAATGCAAATTTTCAGTACAAGAAAACTATTTGCCATGATTAAATATTAGTAATGAATACATCCATCATCTCAGACATTTGTCATTACCTTGATTTGGCACCAGTCAAAAGTCTCTTTTTTAGCTAATTTGAAATATATAATAAATTGGGGGTGAACTGTACCCACTTCACTATACTTTATAATACTAGAAATCCTTCCTCTTATCTATTTGTTTTTATTAGCCAACATCTCCTTGTCCCCTTTTCTCTTTATCTTTCCCAGCATTTTGTAGTTGTTCTATTACTTTCTACTGTTATCCTTTTATTTTTTTAAATTATTTAATCTTACTTATTCATTCATTTAAATTTGACCACATATAAATGTACACACACACACACACACACACACACACACAGAGAGAGAGAGAGAGAGAGAGAGAGAGAATGAGAAAGCAGGCCACCAGGTCTGCTACTTGAACCATGGTCAGCCATGTGGGAGTGTTCAGTGCCTTAATCACCATGCCACCTGCTGATCCCCATTATGTTATCCTTTTCAGTCTCTACAAATGAGTGGGAAGGTGTTCTATTCCTCTTTTTCTTTTTTTTTTTTAGAATTATTTATTTATTTTTATTTACTCATTCATTTATTTTAATTTGACCAGAGAGAGACACAGAAAAAGAGATAAAGAGAGAAAGGGTTAGTGAGAAAGTAAGCCACTAGGTCCAGGACTCGAACTGTGGTTGGCCATGTGCGAGTGTCCAGTGCCTTAACCACCATGCCACCTGTTGGTCCCCTATTCCTCTTTCTATACCTGATTTATTTCACTTAAAATAACATGACTGTAAGTCAAATTTTCTTTTTATGTTTGTTTCCTCATATTACTGGATTAAAATATTTCTCCCCCACACAATTGCCTTGGCACCATAATAAAAATCAATCATGAAGGGATAGGTCCATGGTCAGGTGGTTAAGGCAGCCAGATCCCACATGGCCAACCTAGTGGTTTGAGTTCCAGGCTTAGCGGTTTGGTGAACACGTCAGGAACATGTGCCTGCTTTGCCCCAAATCCTGAAAGGAGGGAGAGGTGGAGAAGGCATTGCAGCATCAGCATCCCCCTCAGGAGTGCTTTCTCCTCTCCTGACTTTGTTTCTATGGTCTGTTCGGCAAACGCACGTATCATGTAAGAAGAAAAGTCAGTTATGTTTATTTATATCCACACACTGTGCTCATTTTGCTATATTCTTTCTGTTTTGTTGACCGTATCTACCTTTACAGCAAGCCCACACTGTATTCATTATTACAGATTGTTTTAAGTTCATTGTTTCTTTTTTAATTTTATGAGCAAGAGAGATTGACACACAGAGGCAGATAGAGTGATAGCACCATTTCTGAGCTTATAAAAACAGGGGTTAATGCACTGATGTGCGTGAAAGAGTTCCTGATTTTTTCGTATAGAAATATTTTAAAAAGAAGCCAAGGTCTGTGAAAAACGCACTGATATTTCTCATATTGATAAGAAGAGAGCTTTAGTTAGAAACAAATATAGATCAGGAAAATATATATACATAAATTATATACATATGTAATATAATTAATATTACAATAATTCACATAGATGTAAAATAAAAATTCTTATTTAACACATTTTCAACTAATAATACATATCTGCTATGTTTGGTTTATACATGTAGATTTTACAGATGTTTTTGTTTAATAATATGAGAAAATGCACAGATATAGTAAAAAAATAAAAGCCATTATTTTAATTTTTAAAAATTTTCTCAGGACCAGCAGTTAGCATAATGGCTATGTCACTGAACTCCCATGTAGTTGACCGTGGTTCAAGTCCCGGACCCGGTGGCTTAAACTCACACCAGGTACATGTGCGTGCGTGCCCAAGATCGGGAGAAGAGAATGGAGAAGGGATTGTGGCATGGCCATCCCCCCTGGGGGGGGTGATTTCTCGTTTTCTATCTCTCTGTCTCTCTCTGTCTCTCTGGCAAGCACACGCGCCCTATAGCAAAAACCTCTCAAAAAAAATTTCTCAGGACCAGCAGGTGACATGGTGGTTAAGGTGCTGGACACTCCCACATGGCCTACCATGGTTCAAGTCCCAGACCTGGTGGCTTGCTTTCTCACTTTCTCTCTTTCTCACTTTCTCTTTCTCTTTCTCTCTCTCTCTCATCAAATTAAAATAAAAGAATAAAAAAATAAAATTAAATGAATATCTTTTAAAATTCTCAAGAAAAGCTTCTTTTCAAAAATAAATGACTCTCAAATAAATATAATACCATGTTTTTCAATGTGACACTGTTTTCTTTCATCAAGTAGGATCCACAATCTGAGTATCTTTTTTAGCTCCATTAAGCAAGCTCATTTGCCCTCTCTCTCTCTCTCTCGCTTTAAAATAGATTTTCGCTATAGGATACATGTGACCAGAGAGAGACAGAAATAAAAAAAATAATTCCCTTAGGGGGGATGGCCATGCCCTAATTCCTTCTCCTCCATTCTCCTCTTGGTATTTGGGGTACATACACACAACTGGCACTGGGTTTGGGTCTCCAAAGGCAGGCGACTGTGTGGAAGGGTAGCACCTTAAATACTGTGCCGCCTGCTGGTCCCACATTTGCTTTTCTTAAGATCCATCCACAACAACTTGCTCCATGTACCGGAATTTGCAGTTGATTTCTCATTTGTTTGTCCCTCACTGTGATCAGCTTTAACACTTGCCCAAAGCCCCCTTGCCTTAGCATGGAAGCTTTAGTCATTGCCAGTGACTAGTCATCTTCGAGTAGTTCTCTGGTAGAATAACCCTATGTTTACTTTAGCTATAGTACTAATAATTACTTGAGTAATAATACTAACTTTGAAAGTGACCATTTTATAGAATTAAACTTCAGACTGAAAATGTAAATGCAATAGCCTTGGGTTTCTGTTTATCAACAAAATAAAACACAAACAATACTACTGTAGAATATACTTACTCTTTTAAATTACATCTGTGATTTCTACTCATGTAATTTTTCGCAAAACTTGATATTGCAATTAGCCACTGGGCAGTATAAATATGAAAATGGTTAATCATATTCTGCCAAAATCAGAATCAATGCAATGCATTTTATATCATATGTAAACTTTTAAAATCATTTTGAAGTAAGAGAAGGGAATATATAAGTGATAAATGAGGATTATCCACATTACTGCAGAAACTGAATGAAGAAATGTCATACTTGGTAATAATTATAAATAAGAAAACACCATTTTTTTGCTGGCTATATAAAGGAAAATGATACACTGGGAAATAGACTGACTTAATATGAATTTTTTATAAAAATAAGATACTTTGCTGTTGGAAACAAAGGAGACTATTGGGTAAAGTAAGCGTCAGTAATGATATGAAGGTGCTCACTGATTTCAAAAAAATAAAAAGAGTAGGACCAATTATATGCTGTGTAAACTGTAGCAAATGTAGGGTCATCACCAGATACATTTTATGGAAAATTATTTCCTTTATTTATTTGTCACAAACCACTTTTTGAGAAAAAAAAAAAAGAAAGCCTTTTTCCATCACTAGGTATAAGCTGACAAGTCCCCTGTAACCTTCATGTTGAATGAGGCAGAAACACAGCAGCATACCACTTAAACGATTCACTGAAGGGGATGCATACTGTTTATATTTATCACTGTTATTTCCTTAAAATGACCTAACTTATTATTCATTGGAAAGACCTTAATCAGTTTAGAATTGCCTCAGTGTATAAGGGTACTTGCTATATGAGCAGCAGGTGTACAAGTCAGAGTGACAGAGAAAATATGTTTCCCAAACAGCAGGAAGAGAAATTAGATAGCAGAAAAGACACTTCATTTCCTCACCATGCTCATCAAACTGTCTTTAATGGTTTCAGCAAAGGTTAGAAAGCCTCAGCTACTAGGAAATAAACATAGAAGTATAAAAAGAGCAAAGTATTTAAAGAACTCTGTGACACAGAAGTGCAAGTTACCATGTGAGTTCTTGAGAGCAAATCATTCTTGAAGCAAATCATTCTCGAAGAGAATGTTAGAGAGAAAGTGATAGCTACCTAAGCTGTGAATATAGCTTGGCCACCATTGATAGGTAGGTTGAAGAAATATCAGTAGATGAAATGACCAGGGAATGAGTGTGGGACTGACCTCTAATGAGGTATTTTGGAGGGACTGACATCACAATTGTCAAAGGAGGCAGGACAAGTTAAAGACTGAATTTCACTATGAACAACTAGTTCCTCTAAATGATTTTGTTCTAATGTTGTGAAATATATTTAAGACTAAAATTGTTTTCCATGCCTTGTGCTTTCTGGTGTTTCTCATTATTCTGCCTTCCTGATTGGGAGTCATCACTGAAAGTTATTAAGCAAGTTTATCATACCACACGTGTTTTCCAGGGATATTTTCATAATTAAGTATTTAAAGAGTTTCCAGTACACTGTTGTATTTCCTTTGGTCTGTTGATAATATTACCATGTAAGTTTCTGAATGTGACTTGAAATAATAGAGAATGAAAAAAATTTCCTTACTGAAGAACTTTTAAAATCTGACCAGATTTCAGAATTATTGAATTTTGTAGTCACATCCATAAGACCTCTTCAAATTCCTGAATGTTTATGCTTCCTTACGATCTACATGTAGCAGGCACACTGTTTTCATTAGAAACTTGAGAAAACCCTTCTGTACATATTTTAACTCCCACTAGCCTTGCTACCTAATCTATGAATAAGGCATGGCCAAGGTTGCTAAATGCATAAACAGTTACACATAGAATAGCAATTCTTTCAGATAGAAAACAAGAAATCTCCAGAAGCAAATGTAAACTCATCTGACCAAATCATTACATTTCATTATTTTTTACATTATCAATGGTCAGTAATATGGTCTCAATACTTTTTCTTACATTTGATCAGTTAGGAGACATATTTTGCGATTTCAAATAACATAGAGTTAACATAAGAATGTCAAACCTTCTTGTGGAAAGAAACTCTGGCTTTGATAGTCTAGATGTCTTTCTGCAAACAAGAAGGAATGACTAATCAGAATGTCCTAGAGTCATTTTACTAGTCAGAAATAAAAGATACAAGGAAGCTAGGGATTGGCAAGGCAAGGATAAAGCTATCTCCTCAAAAAAAAGGTTCAGAACAGTTTTCTGTGGATCTTATGTGTGCCTAATCTACATCTTTCAGATCCTACAATATTTCTCAAACACAGAATTGAGTAACTATCTTTTTTTTTTCATTTCTAATAAATTCAACCTTTAATAAAATTGAATGACTTAATATATACTTACATTTCTCTATATTTGAAACATACAGATTCCATGAGAAATTATAAATATAAAACAGTATACATTAGAAAATAATTTATAAATATCAGCCAAATATAAAAGTACACTCAGAGGCCATTATTGTGTTGCTAACAGAAATACCTGAGACTGTATGATTTATAAAAATGAAGGTTTATTATTAGCTTACAATTCTGATGACTGGGAAGTCCGAAATGCTGGGGCAAGCATCAGGTTGACTCTTGTGTTACGTCACAACATTGCAGACAGAAGCAAATAGGATGATAAGTACAGAGAGAAAACAGAAGAAACCATCTTTCTTTTATGACATCCTTCACTCCTGGGAAATAAACCCTTTTCATGAGAACTAGAACTCACTCCATCACATAAGTCTGCATTGATTCATTCATGAGGATGATGCTTCCATGATCCAAACATTGACTCACGTCTTAAAGATCTCATCACCTCCCAATCTCATTACAATTGGGAACCAAATTCTAAAGTATAAACTTTGAGGGGGGGGGAAATCATCTAAATCATAGCATTATTTAAAATTATTAGTATATTTTTTTCTAACTTCAGCTCTATAAAGTCTTAACAAAACCTCACATTAAAATACATCTAGGAACCAGCATGTGGCTTAATGGTTATGTCACTGGACTCCCACGTTGTAGGCTGTGGTTCGAGTCCTGGACCCGGTGACTTAAAACTCACATCAGGCCTATGTGTGTGCACACCCAAAAATCCCAAGAGGAAAAGGGACTGTGACATAGCCAACCACTCTTGTGGGTGATTTTTCAACTTTTGTCTCTCTAGCTCTCTCTGTCTCTCCAGCAAGCACACACACCCTATAGCAAAAATCTCTCTAAAACAAAAAAAGAAGAAAGAAAACATCTAAATAACAACCATGTTGATCTCTAAGTGATAAAAGAGTACTGTAGTATTAAGCAGCTGTTAATTAAAATATTAAAATTCAAATGTAGGTAGATAGCAAAATAATATATAGAAAACAAAAATGTTAGTATACTTTATAAGCATTTCACTTAGATATTTTTAAATTTTATTTTTATTTATTTATTTATTTATTTTTTGGAGAGGTTTTTGCTATAGGGTGCATGCGCTCACCAGACAGACAGACAGAGACAGAGAGACAGAAAGCGAGAAATCACCCCCCAGAGGGGATGGCCACGCCGGAATCCCTTCTCCTCCATTCTCTTCTTGGGATCTTGGGCATGCACGCACAGGCGCCCGGCGTGAGTTTTAAGCCACCGGGTTCGGGACATGAACCGTGGTCGACTACGTGGGAGTCCAGCGACCTAACCATTATGCTAACTGCTGGTTCCTAATTTTATTTTTATTTTTACTCAAATGAAATCTTTAATTCCAAATGTTTTGTTTCATTATTAAACAAAACAACAGAGCTTTGAAGGAACAGAATTTTTGTTAACATAACATACTGTGTGTTGCAGAAGCAAAATACACAAAAACACATCTAATAATTACGATTCCATATCTTAGCAATCACAGTAAATATGGAAGCACAAATAAATATGCTATATATATATATATATGTATATATGTATATACACACACACACATATATATAATATGGAAGCATATTTAATATAATTTAGTAGGCTATATGCTAAATAAAAATGACATTATTCTGAATCATGCAAAAATTATCACCCATGTAATAACAAAAAGGTAGCTTTTCTGTAGTATATTCCTACTCCAGGAGCACCAAGCAGGTCACACATATCAATGATCATTCTTCAGTCCACTAGTGCACAAAGATCTCTATTCAAAGTCTTTTATCAACCTCGATAAATAACATTGGATGTTCAAAAAGAATTTTGAATTTGCAATTCCATCCCTCTGAGGTGCTAAAAAGGAAAAGATAATTTGTCCTTTGTGCCATCACGTTTGACATGTTTTCTTTCTATGAAAATATTTTTATAAATATTCAAAGTTCCCTACTTTTATAGTTTTTATAAGTGAATTTGAACTTTCATGTTTGACTTTTATCATGAGCAGATGAACAATATGTTGAATTTTAATGGTAACAAGTGTAATTATCTCAAATGAGATTTTTTGGACTGTAATAGCTTATGTCAGTTGTTTCTAAAACTATGCAGTGATTATTTTCAGAAATCAGAAATTATCTGTTTACACATGGAAATTATCAAAATATGTTGTACACTTAAAAATTCACAAAGGGGGGCCAGCGGCATTGTAGTGGTTAAGGTACTGGGCTCCCACGTAGAGTGGTAGTTCAAGTCCTGGACCTAGCTACTTGAAGCTCATGCCAAGTGTGTGTGTGTACATACCCAAAATCCCAAGAGAAAATGGAGGAGAAGGGATTTTGTTGTGGCCATCCTCCCCTGGGGGTGTATGAGGGGGTTATTTCTAACTTTCTGCCTCTCTTTCTCTCTGCGTCTCTGGCAAGTCCACATAACTTGTAGCAAAAAATCTCTCAAAAGAAATACACAAGGAACTAGTTTTTTTTTTTTTTAGATTCCATTAAGCATATATAATATGTTTTTTTGTTTAATTTATTAAGATAGGTGTACAAAGGGAACACGCTCTGGGCTACTTCTAATTTAAGAGTCTGTATGTATGACAGCCATTGTCTTGTTTAATAACATGTTTTATCATAGAAACAGAATTAAAACTCAATAGGGTATTGAAGCCCATTCTCCTGTAAAGACCTTATTTCTAATTAAGGCTACATTCTGAGGTACTGGGGGTTAGCCTGGAGCATATTTTTATTGGGGGGTATAAATCAACCCATAAAAACCAATTAACAAGAAAACCAAGGAAATAAAACTCTTTATTTACAAGGGGATAGGAAACAAAGTGCAACACACTCCTTATCTTGTATTCAATGAGTGAAAAATATCCTTTAAATGTGATTATGATAAGCAAACAAAGACTCTACAGAATGGCAGTACTAATACACTAAGAATTCTTGATGAAGTGGTAATATGATTAAAGTTGTGTAACTGGTTATCTCCTACATATACATTGATATTCTTTTAAAAAGATAAAGTTGATTAAACTGACCCGTTTTAGAAATTTAATGCAGTGTCCTCTTCAAGATAGAAATTTTGCGATATTTCTGTACGTAGTATAAAATATTAGATTTGATTGTATTAGAAGAAATTCACAACTTTCACTTTGAAACTGTTTTTCTAAAAGTAGCTGAATAGGAGAAAATTATAAGCTAAATCTTTTATGAGCCTTGGGGAAATTTGAAAGGCTATTAGTTGGACTTCTTTTTGACCTTTCAAGTAAATGAAATACATGAAATTTAGAGCTTTGGGTTTCTACACTTAAAACTAGTTAGAACTTATGAAAGAGCTGAAAATCTTCTGTGTAGCAAATATGAAGGATATTTTAGAAATAAACCGAAAATTAATATAATGAAAAAACTATGCATGGGTTTCTTTCTTTTTCTTTTCTTTTTTTCTTTCTTTCTTTTTTTTTTTTTTTTACCAAATAAACTTGTACTTTAATTTCACACTTTTTTGTGTGTGCTTGTTTCTTCCAGAGATATGAGCATCTGGAGGGAAGAGGGAGAAAGAACTAGAGAGAAAGTTCATCCCGATGGGCGTGGTCATGCCACAATGTGTTTTGCTCCATTCCACGTTCCTGTCAGGATTTTAGGGATACATGCACATGCACCAGGAATGTTTTCCAAGCCAACAGGGCCAGAATTAAAGCTATGGCTGACTATGTGGAAACTGGTTCCTTTAAACATTGACCTACCGGGCTGACCCTAATTCCACTTTTCATGAAATTTTGGAGGACTTCATGCATTATCAGTAAGAAGAAAGAGACAGAAGTAACTAGTTTCGATTGTAAGTTGTAAATAACAGATTCTATTTTTATCCAAGCTTAATTGTTATCTAAAATTATTCTTGAGCAGCAAATGTTCTATAATTGAATTTATTTTGTGAAAGAAAAACCTAGCTCTGCTTTGTCCATTATTTGAAGCTTTGAAATTTTATAACCTATGTACATTCTACCCATCACCTATAAAATGTTAAATTACGTGCAATATCTCTTTAAAAAGGACTGAGAATGCATTTTAATCCAAGATAGATTTTAAAAACAATTGGATTTAGTAAATTCTTTATTTCTCATGAATTTTATTTCAACAATTTTCTCTTCCAAGAACTGAGTACTTAATGTATATTTAAATCACACAATTTGACAAGGCTTTGATTATAAAATTAAGCTTTGTCTTTAGTTATCTAAAACACAAGAAAAAGAGACTAAATATCTCAATTCTTACATATGTGCTCATGGAGTATGAGTACTTCATGAAGTGTGTTCTAAAGTTATATTAAGGCAAGGCATAGTGATTATGGCATAAAATAGCATAATTTTTCAAGTACAGTAATTCATGATGCTGGAAGCAAATAATATAATATATAGAGTTTATCCAGCAGAGAAACCTAATGAATTTTTCAGACTTCTGTGAGCAGTATTGCTTTTTCTATAACAAAATACTTTATGCTTAGTATTTTTAAGACAAATATTAAACTTACAAAATAAGTAATAATTGCAAATGTGTTAATAGCATTTGAAACACAGCTTATAGTATTAAAAAGAGTATAATAATTCACGTAATTTTACTTTATACTATATATATATGTTTTAGCATATATTTGAATATACTTTTTATTAATTAAACAACATTTTCCCCCAGATTTGTAAATCATAATAAATCTAACTTAGTTTTTTGTTTTTATTATCATCATAATCTTCTTATTTACTTGCTACAACTTGTTCTAAGATATCCAAAACATAGCATTTAGTAAGGCACAAGTTTTTTTTTTTTTTT
>NW_006205268.1:34679-60725 GCF_000334495.1 Tupaia belangeri chinensis
GCCACAATTGCTTCTCCTCCATTCTCCTCTCGGGATCTTGAGCGCGCACGCACATGCACCCAGCATGAGTTTCAAGTCACTGGGTCCGGGACACTAACTGCAGTCGACTACGTGGGAGTCCAGCGACATAGCCATTACGCTAACTGCTGGTACCTACACATTTCTTAATTTTATGTGTGTATGTTTTTTTTTTTTTCATTTTTCTTTTTTTTACAGGACTTTTATTTATTTATTTATTTATTTTTTGCCAAGGTATGCATGCACTTAGGAGAAACAGTTAACCATAGAAAGAGAGGGACAGGAAGAAAGCACCCTTATGGGACATAATCATATCACAATCCTTTCTTCTCCCCTTTGCTACCCTGTCAGGATTTGGAGCATGCATCCACATATACCTGGTATGTTTTTCAAGCCACCATGGCCAGGATTCAAACTGTGTGGTAGTTCATATGGAATCTGGCTCCCTTAAGTACTAGGCAATGGGGGTAGCCCAAGAGTATATGTTTCTAAAAAAGCAGTCTAGTATTTACTTAGAGAAGAAATGATAGTCTTCCCTTTTTCTGTCACCTAGCAAGCCATTCTCCAGACAAGAGTCAAAGTGATCTGTCCAATCTTATGGCTAAGAAATGAGGTGTACAAGTGTCATGAGTTATTATCCCACACCTCGTATTTTCCCAGGGTTACATTCGTGTAAATTCTATTCTTTGAATGGAACACACTCTCTCCTGCCTGAGAGTCATAACTGCTGAATCTGCATGGAACATTCTTTCCCCAGCTCTACATAAGGTATTTGTTCTTGGCAGGTTACCTTCACTACAATGATCAGTAGAAAGATCGCTCCTGTCTCCCATTACAAAGTAGGTTTAACATTGCTTTGTGATTAGACTGTTTCCCATTAGCATGATTTATTTTTCTTCACACTTTTCACCCTAAGAAATGAATGATTGATTCTTTCTCTACCTCCACCACAGTAGAGGTGCAATGAGAAAGTGATTAGTTTATGGTTGTGTCTTTACACAACTTGCAGTTCCTAGCACATACAAAACATTCAAGAAATACTTTGAATAAATGCATGAAAGTGAATACAAAAAGGAGAATTAGAGTGGAAATTAGATCAGCATACATAATAGTTCTGTGAATAAGACACTGGGGAAAATAATTTAATTCTGCTTGATTTCCATTTGCTCATTGTTGACAGAAGGTTTTGAATTAAGTAAATTCAAAGTCCCGTCTATAAAATTGTCAATCAATAAACCATGTTTGCTTATTCCTCTAAAAGTGTAATCCTAGACAGACTATTTTAGGTTGGTAATAATGCTATTAGTCAAAATACAGACTTTATCAAATGTCACTCATCTGTAGAAGGTGGTCAAATGATATAAAGGAGCATAATATATTTTTATAAATAAAAGAAAATTATATACTTGTCAGGAAAAGCACAATATATATTCAGATAATTTTCTAATAATAAACTAGTTGAATAATGTGTCACAGATAATTGTTTTAAGTGGTGACCATTAAATAATCCATTGTGTCCCTTTACAGATATAAAGTTTTAATTTAAATACATAAACCTGCTGAATAGGTTGATAAAAGTCTTTCTTTACTTGTATTTATTTTTTATTTAAATTTAATCACATCTTTACAAAGTGCTTTTTTTTCAACACAAATACTATGTATGTGACTCAAGACAAAAATATTATATATATATATTTTTTTTGAGAGGTTTTTGCTATAGGGTGCATGTGCTTGCCAGAAAGACAGAGACAGACAGAGACAGAAAGCAAGAAATAACCCCCAGGGGGATGACCATGTTTCAATCCCTTCTCCTCCATTCTCCTCTCTGGATCTTGGGCACGCAAGCACACGTGCCCAGCGTGAGTTTAACCCACTGGGTCCGGGACTCAAACCATGGACGACTACATGGGAGTTCAGTGACATAGTCATTACACTTACTGCTGGTCCCATTACATACATTATTGCCAGCAAATAGCTTTCACTTTTTTGTCAATTAAGCATATTTTACTTGTTTTTCCCTCCCCTTTTCCCTTCATTCCCTTCCATACTAAACTTTATTTTCACATTTTACTGATTCACAAAAGATCTTAAACTAAAAATATGGACAAAGCTAAAATCTAGTGACAAGTACACTGCAATTTTCTTCTGAAACGTTTTTTTTCTCTCCATTTTCCCTTTTACTAAAAAGAGGTATAAACTAACTTATTTGCACACACAAAAAAATTAGGTAATCACGTTTTTGTCTGTTATTTATACAAAACCCCATAAGAATTAAATTTCCGATGCAAGGCAACAAATATTATTGTATTATTGAACTTATGCAAATAACTATTCTGCCACAAAATAAGAATGCTCACAAATATTTTCCAATTTCAAAGGGATCAGGAAAAGAGAAAAGTTTTTCTTTCAATTAAAAAACAATTTTTTAAACAAATTGTTGAACCTATCAACAACTTGAACAAAAACACAAAAATCCTTAAATCTGGAAGACAAAGAATAGAAGAAAGTTAGTAATGTTTTAGACAGAAGTAATAGAATTCTATTTCACCAGTTCAGTTTCATGTAATCCCTCTTGTTAAATTTTTAGTGTTACTGTGGTCTGATCTTTCTGTTAAAATCCTGGCGATTAACATATAGCATTGTTATTGATATTTCTGGACTTGTCCCTACCGTTGAGTTGGTCTTCTTATTGGTCGTTTTCTGTTCTTTTATTCCTGTGTGTCTGTCTTTAGTTTTCCCGGCATAGTAATCCCTTAAAAACTTCTTGAAGAACTTGTCTGGTGTTGGCAAATTCTTTCAGGTTTTGTTTACCTGAGAATGTTTCAGGCTTTTCTTCCCATATGAAGAATATAATCTTGCCAGGTATAGTATTCTTTTTTTTCAGAGAGGTTTTTTTAATTTAATTTTATTATTATTATTTTGGCTATAGGGTGTGTGCACTCGCCAGAGAGACAGAGAGAGACAGAAAGCGAGAAATCACTCCCTGGGGGGATGGTCACGCCGCAATCCCTTCTCCTCCATTCTCCTCTTGGAATCTTGGGCACACACACACGCACACGTGCCCAGCGTATGCTTAAGCCACCGGGTCCGGGACTCTAACCGTGGCCAACTACATGGGAGTCCAGCAACATAGCCATTATGCTAACTGCTGGTCTCCTCCAGGTATAGTATTCTTTTTCTTTTTTTAAAAATAATTTTTAATTTAATTTTATTTATTTATTCATTTATTTTTTAGTTTGAGCAGAGAGAGACAGAGGGTGAGAATGAGAGAGAGAGGAAGTGAGAAAGCAAGTCACCAGATTCAGGACTTGAACCCTGGTCGGCCATGTGGGAGTGTCCAGCGCCTTAACCACCACGCCACTTGCTGGTCCCAGGTATAGTATTCTTGATTGAAATAGTTTTTCACGTAAGACTTTGAATATTTTCCCATTTTTTCCTTGCTTTCATTTTGTCCATCAAGAGGTCTGATGGTAACCTGCTGGGATATCCTTTTAACGTAACTTGATATTTCTCTCTTGCCAATTTTAGTATCTTGTCTCTGTCTGTGGTTTTGGTCAATCTGGCTATGATATGCCTTGGAAAAGATCTTCTTGGGCTGATTCTATGTGGGGTCCTTTGTATTTCTTGGGTCTGGATATTATTTGAATGTCACTTTAAGTTTGGAAAGTTTTCTTCCAGGATTTCATAAAATGAATTATCAATGCCCTTATTAGTTCTTCACCTTATGTGATGCTGATAATACGGATTTTTGGAGTCTAATAATATCTAGTATTACTTGTATTTATTCTCATTTTGGGGGGTTATTTTCTCAGTCTTTTTAGCAAATTTTACTAGGTTAGAGGTTCTGTCTTCTACATCTGCAGTTTAATCTTCTGCATGATTTTATCTGCTTTTAATACTTTCAAGGGAGATTTTGATTTCCTGTATTACAGCCTTCATCTCTAGCAGTTCCGTTTACCCTTACTCTATTCACCTGTCATTCTTAATTCCTAGTCAGACCATAGTTCTCTCTCTTTCAATTTGTTTTTTCTTTTCTTTTTGGAGAGGTTTTGGTTAGAGCGCTCATGTACTCGCCAGAAAGACAGAAAGAGACAGAGACAGAAAGCAAGAAATCACCCCCGGGGGGATAACCACACCTCAAGCCCTTCTCCTCCATTCTCTCAGGATCTTGGGCACACACGCACACGTGCGCCTGGTGTGAGTTTAAGTCACCGGCTCCAGGACTCGAACTGCAGTTGACTACATGGGAGTCCATTGATGTAGCCATTATACCATCTGCACGTCCCCATAGTTCTCTTTTAATTCAGTATAGTAAAAGAATTTTTTAGAATCCCTTTTAAAGAGTCTTAGATATGATTTTAAGCAGGAGAGGAAAAGCGTTATTTGAAAACTAGGAAAGAGATGCAGGGAGTTCTCCAGAGATTTCTTCTGTTAAAAACAAAACAAAATAAAACAAAACAAAACCAAAAATCCACAGTTACAGATCATGAATTATAAGTAAAACTGGTCCTCACTCTTCCTCAAGTTTAAGAACATGTGATTATGAGTATTAGACTTTTCATCACACTGAAACCCAGGTAAGTGTGGTGTTTAAAGTGGCTGGATCCCACATGGCTGATTATGTAGTTCGAGTCCAGACCCTGGCGGCCTGAAAAACACTTTGTGTGTGTGTGCATGATTGCCCAAAATCCCGAGGGGAGACTGGAAGATAAGGGATTGCAACACTGCCATCCTCCCTACGCATTTCACTTTCCCTCTCTTTCTCTCTCTCAGTCTCTCTAGTGATCATCCTCCCTAGGCATGTCACTTTCCCTCCCTTTCTCTCTCTCAGTCTCTCTAGTGAGCACATGCATTGTATGGCAAGATACATACATACATACATACATACATACATACATACATACATAAAGCAAATTATAAGAGAGAAAAAGACTAAGCTAGAACACAATTGAGTGAGGTTGGGGCCTACAGATCTCCAGATGATCTATCTGTCACTTAACTCATTATCATCATCCCTGTCTCTAGTCCTCACGAACCTTTTGCTGTGAAGAATGCATGTCCCTTCTTTCCTCTATGACAAGGTCGATTCCAGCCTGTAGTCTATTTTCACCTTCCAGATCCTGACTTATATGTCACTTCATGTACCCTTCATTTCTTCACACTAGCAGAAGTTGTGAATTGTCAGCAAAACGTACATTCATCCTTGAGAACATTTAACACAAATGTCTTTGTGGGGTGATTTGATTAATAATGCAGTATTGAGTAGAGTAAAAAGAATTATAAGAAGAGAGCCTGTAACTTAGTTCTCATTTTGTCTCCCAAACCAAAACCAATGCCTGGTATATAGTAGGCATTTAATAAATATTTGGGAAATATTTGACCGGATTCTTGACTAACTTAACAAATAAATAAATGGTTGTAGTCTTTCTCTATGTGTGACTCTTTAGTAAACAGATTACTGCACAAGTATCTGAATTGAGTAATACTTATACACTTTCTCTTTTTAAAACTTTTTTTGCTAAAATACTAAGTGGGGACCAGCAGATGGTGTAATGGTTACATCGCTGGACTCCCACATAGTCAACCGTGTTCGAGTCCTGGACACAGTGACTCAAAACTCACGACGGGCATGTGTCTGTGTGTGTCCAAATCTCGAGGAAGAATGGAGAAGATGGGATTGTGATGTGGCCATCCCCCTGAGGAGTGATTTCTCACTTTCTGTCTCTGTCTTTGAGGTGAACACATACACCCTATACCAAAAATCTCTAAAGAAAAGCTAAGTGATTGGGACCAGCAGTTGGCATCATGGCTACATATGTCGCTGTACTCTCATGTAGTCGGCCGCAGTTCAAGTCCCAGTTCTGGTGGCTTAAACTCACACCAGGAGCATGTGTGTGGGTGCCCAAGGTCCTGAGAGGAGAATGGAGGAGAAGGGATTGTGGTGTGGCCATCCCATCTGGGGGATGACTTCTTGCTTTCTGTCTCTCTGTCTCTCTGGCTAACGCATGCACCCTATAGCAAAAACATCTCTAAAAAAAAAAGAAAAGAAAAACTAAATGATTACTCGTGTTACTCATAATAGAAACATGAATTCCACTTGATTATACCTTCTCCCTTATTTCCTTCAATAATTGGTCTCCCAATTATTTTGATTCTTCTAGGACATTTCTTTCAAGGTGAACCTCCAAACTCAGCCTTCCTTCCTCATAATTTCATGACTTCCTTCATATCTTAGGACAATAATAATTCCTGAATTTGTCCAATAAGTTCCTCAATGTTCAATGTGACACTTGCTGTTAAAATTGTTTGATATTTACATCTGAAAATAGTTTTGTTTCTCCTCTTTAGAAGAAAGTTTAAGTATCAACTGGCTGGTGAGACTTGCAGGTTGACTATTAACATGATATTTAATCACATGTTTATATTGCTCTTTGGTCATCTGAGGACACCACAGGGAGAGAAATGGAAAGTATGACCTTGCATGACCTTTCCCTGAATTGCTCATCTCCCCTTTCCCAGTAGCATCTCCTAAGGGACTCAGCCTCTTTGTTTTTATAGAAGCAATCACCCCTCTAGGACACATAAAAAGTGAGCATGAACAAGAGCATTTTTTTTGTCAGCTTATTGATGTTTTCAGGAGAACTGAACCAGAAGAATCTCATTCTTATATAAAAGAAAGTTACATAAAAGCAATATGCAAAGTAAGTTTCCCACATCATTTTTTGGATGATTTTTTTAAATGCAGCGAGATATTTTCAAAAGTTATTAAAATTTTAGTTAAAAATATTTCAAGCCTTTGGAACTTAAAGCTCACACATAAGATACTAGCGATTTCGAACATACTAAAAAGCATGTTTATCATTCATTTGGAAGAATAAAGATAAAAATAAACAAATTACAAAGTATAATTATTGTTATTTAAATATATTATTTTTCTACTAAATAATGCATTAAGAAAGAAGATTATATTTCTCTTTTATTTTTCATTCCCAAACAGTCCTTAAAATAATACCTTGTTTATAGCAGGTTGTCACTAATTTGGCATCTTGTTTGCACTTAAAGAAATTGGATATGAAGTCACTGTAATCTAAAACTTTTAAAATCCTGAGAGTACAATGAATTATAATCTGCTTTAAGTATGAGTCAGCTCACAATTATTGACTATAACAGTAATATAGATTTCACTATTGACACGGCAAGAGAAAAAATACCATTTTTCAACAAATTCACATATATAGATACAAATATTTGTAGCAAAGTGTAATAAGGCATTTCTTCTATGCATGCATATTTTTCATACTTTATAAGCAAGTCTTATTTGTTTGGACCTACCAACATGATAAGTAATCCCTTACCCCAAATTCCCTCCAAATCTAGAGATATTCCCTGTATGAAGGTTGGTATCTTATTGGACAGATGGCTTGTGATGAAAGATTACTCCTAGAACAGGATTTTGACCTTTACCACATCTTTTTTCTCTCATGCCAGCTTACTAGCATATGAAGCATTACATCTACACTTCTATGCTCCTGTATCTTTCTGACTGAGAAATGTAAAGGAGAAGAAAATTATTTCTTGAAGCCAAGAATCAAGCTAAGTATCGTTTCCATCTTTATAACTCATGAGTTGCAATTCAACAAAGATGGGAACAATTATATTCACATAGTCAGAAATCTAGTTGAAGGTAGGGACCAAGTTCCCTTAATTTCTCCAAGACTGTGCCATAACTATTTAACTGAACTGCATTAATTTCTATAAATTTGATAAATGACCAAAATCGTATACTCTTCATTCGATACAATACGGTATGTTTAAATATTACTCACTATAATTTGCCACGCTATTTCTATTGGGAGGTATCTACTTTAAAATACGTATTTTGATTATCTCTTTGCAGCGTCTCTTTTCCCAGAAGGGTTTTTTATTCTGCTCACATTTCACGACTCGAATGGAAGGTTTGTTGTATTTCCTGTGTTGCCTCATAGCTCATAATTCATAATTTATGGGTAGTCTATGGAAAGTAGGAAGCCGCTCATTAAAATTAAGAATCATCACTTTCCATTGAATTTTGTCAGGTGCATAATGTGTCACTGAGAAAGCTTTCTGATTCTTGTCAATGCAAATTTGGAAAGCTGAGCAGTAAACAGGGGAAAAGAGAGAACGTTCATGAATAAAAATCAAATATAGCAATGCTTGCTTTATTTAGGTTAGAGAAGATTGACATTAAATAACACATATAGGTAATCACTAAAGTCAGCCCCCCCAAAACATTTCACCATATTGAATAGCTAGGCGGAAGGTGGCTTCTTCACTTTTCTTTTACCAACTTTGTAAAAATGGATTAGAAAATATCAATAGAAAGGTTGTCAGTGAGCATGAAGAAACCATAAATGAATTACAATAAAGCTCTCGTTACAGAAGACTTAGTTTCCTTTTATCCATTTTTCATCACTGTGTCCTCAACCTTTGGGGCAATATCTGGCTCATGGCAGATCCTAGTCATTGTCTCTTTCATTGTTTGAACACCTGTTTATTCTAGGCATTATTCTGAAATATTAAAATATACTTTCTGAATGTAAGTGCACATCATTTTTTTTGCATGATTTTTTTAAATGCAGCAAGATATTTTCGAAAGTTATTAAAATTTTAGTTAAAAATATTTCAAGCCTTTGGAACTTAAAGCTCACACATAAGATACTAGCGATTTCGAACATACTAAAAAGCATGTTTATCATTCATTTGGAAGAATAAAGATAAAAATAAACAAATTACAAAGTATAATTATTGTTATTTAAATATATTATTTTTCTACTAAATAATGCATTAAGAAAGAAGATTATATTTCTCTTTTATTTTTCATTCCCAAACAGTCCTTAAAATAATACCTTGTGTAATCCCTTACCCCAAATTCCCTCCAAATCTAGAGATATTCCCTGTATGAAGGTTGGTATCTTATTGGACAGATGGCTTGTGATGAATAATCCCTTACCCAAAATTCCCTCCAAATCTAGAGACATTCCCTGTATGAAGGGTGGTATCTTATTGGACAGATGGCTTGTGATGAAAGATTACTCCTAGAACAGGATTTTGACCTTTACCACATCTTTTTTCTCTCATGCCAGCTTACTAGCATATGAAGCATTACATCTACACTTCTATGCTCCTGTATCTTTCTGACTGAGAAATGTAAAGGAGAAGAAAATTATTTCTTGAAGCCAAGAATCAAGCTAAGTATCGTTTCCATCTTTATAACTCACGAGTTGCAATTCAACAAAGATGGGAACAATTATATTCACATAGTCAGAAATCTAGTTGAAGGTAGGGACCAAGTTCCCTTAATTTCTCCAAGACTGTGCCATAACTATTTGGAATAACTGCATTAATTTCTATAAATTTGATAAATGACCAAAATCGTATACCCTTCATTCGATACAATACGGTATGTTTCAATATTACTCACTATAATTTGCCACGCTATTTCTATTGGGAGGTATCTACTTTAAAATACGTATTTTGATTATCTCTTTGCAGCGTCTCTTTTCCCAGAAGGGTTTTTTATTCTGCTCACATTTCACGACTCGAATGGAAGGTTTGTTGTATTTCCTGTGTTGCCTCATAGCTCATAATTCATAATTTATGGGTAGTCTATGGAAAGTAGGAAGCCGCTCATTAAAATTAAGAATCATCACTTTCCATTGAATTTTGTCAGGTGCATAATGTGTCACTGAGAAAGCTTTCTGATTCTTGTCAATGCAAATTTGGAAAGCTGAGCAGTAAACAGGGGAAAAGAGAGAACGTTCATGAATAAAAATCAAATATAGCAATGCTTGCTTTATTTAGGTTAGAGAAGATTGACATTAAATAACACATATAGGTAATCACTAAAGTCAGCCCCCCCAAAACATTTCACCATATTGAATAGCTAGGCGGAAGGTGGCTTCTTCACTTTTCTTTTACCAACTTTGTAAAAATGGATTAGAAAATATCAATAGAAAGGTTGTCAGTGAGCATGAAGAAACCATAAATGAATTACAATAAAGCTCTCGTTACAGAAGACTTAGTTTCCTTTTATCCATTTTTCATCACTGTGTCCTCAACCTTTGGGGCAATATCTGGCTCATGGCAGATCCTAGTCATTGTCTCTTTCATTGTTTGAACACCTGTTTATTCTAGGCATTATTCTGAAATATTAAAATATACTTTCTGAATGTAAGTGCTACATATATTTCAATATTGTGAAATACAAAAAGAGTAACATTACCTTTCTGGTAGCTTATTCCCATGTGTCTAATACCTATTTACTATATTCGTTAATATTTACAGCAACTGAAGATATATTTATCATATCTTTGTTAAATAAATTAGCACACCATGTATAAAATTCAGAACCTAATTACTGTTTTCATCAATTTATTTTTGTTTCTCTTAGTAAAACAATTATCCTTATTTTTTTCTTCTTTCATTACAGGACTTCAATCAGCTTTCTTTTAATGAACTTGTACATCCTTTTTGTAATCTTTTCTGCTAGAAACATTTCTATAGTAACTATTCCCAAGTAAGTGTCATTTTGCATTTATGCTCCTATACTTATAGGTGTATTACTACTGGGAATAACTCAGGGTGGATTTGCTAAAGGAAAAGGTCAAAGTAGCTATAATTTTGGAAAGTGTTGCCCGATTTTCCTCCATAAGAGCTACTCTGTTTTCTGTCTATACCACACACTTGTTAAAATACCCTCTCCCTAGAGTGTTACAAGTAAGAACTGGTAGTTTTGACTTATATGTACCTTATTATGAATCATCTTGGTGTTTTCTTGTCTACAAATGCTGTTGATTCTCTTTTGTTCTTCTCAAACTTTCTCCCCATTACTGGAAATTAGTATGCTGTCTTTCACTTTTGAATTTCCAATTACTCTGAGTAACATTGTAACATGGGAATATAACCTGCTTATCTAGGGTGAATTGCAAGTAATTTCCCAGTTTTTTTTTTTTTAACTTATCTTTTTCTTGCTTTGTAGTATTATTGACAACTTCTGGTGTATTATAAACATATACCATGGTTATAAAAATGTCACCACGTCTTCTGCTGCTCCTATGGATTTATGTTTTACATTTAAAGACAGAGAGAGACAGAAAGTGATAAATCATCCCCGGGGGGATGGCCACACCACAAACCCTTCTCCTACATTCTCCACTCAGGATCTCGGGCACACACACACATGCGTCCAGCATGAATTTAAGTCACTGGGTCCGGGAATCGAACTACATGGGAGTCCAATGACATAGCAATTAGGCCAACTGCTGGTCCCCAAAACGCTCTTTCTAAATGATCTCACAGTATGTCAATACCTTTCATGGAAATCATTGTTTAATTTCACTCATTTTAAATATTACCTTAGTCAAGTATGAATTGCCTCTCTTTTTCTCTGTCTCCATACACACAAACACACACACATTTAATTATTGTACTGTATAATAGTCCATAGATAAATAACCTTTTCATGTTTCAATGTCTTATTATTTTAGATATTAAGTTATGATACTGTTTTAATAACTGACTATCAGGCCAGCAGATAGAATGGATTTTAAGGTGACTGGATCCCTCATGACTGACTGTGTGGTTCAAGTCCTAGACCTGGAGGTTTGTAAAACACACCAGTCATGTTTGTTTATATGCCCAAAATCCCCAAGGGGAGAAGAGAGGATGAAGGATTGCAGTACAACCATCCCTCCTGGGAGGTGCTTTCCCTCTTTCTCTCTCCATTTCTGTCTATCTCCATCAAAAGCACATACCCTATAGCAAAATAACAATAATAATTAATTAAGTATGAAAAAAATATAACCAAAGATCTAGTACTTCCACTAACCACATAACGTCTTTTTGACCAGAGAATTTCTAGGAAATTTTGGTGATTTATTTTCATATGTGTCAGTGTCAGGTTGTCTGCCTACCAAAAATGAAAAAAAATCTTTTTAAAAAATTTAACTTAGAATTAAAAACTTTTTAAGCTTTCCTTATTTAGATTTTATATTTTTTCAGGTTTTTTTCTTACTGTTAAAATTGCTGACATGATAACTTAGATTCCCTTCATTATATCTTAAAATCAGTTTTTGTCCCTGTGTGTGTGTGTTTGTTAGTAAACATATGTATGCAGTCTATTGATATATATATATGTATATATATATATGTGTGTATGTATATATAATTTATTGTGTATGTTTATCTATGTATATGTCTATATATGATATGTATAAAACATTTATATATATAAAATTTATTAATGCTAAGTTAATGTAACATTTTTTATTATTTTCATAGCATTTTCTCCTGTACCTCTAAAGCAGAGCTAATTTTTGGGATCAGCAGTTGGAGTAATGGCTATGTCATTGGACTCCTATGTAGACTACCTCAGTTTGCATACCAGACCCGGTGGCTTAAACTCACACCAGGCGCATGTGCGTGCGAACCCAAGATTCCGAGAGGAAAATGGAGGAGAAGAGACTGCGGCATGGCCATGGGGGGGTGATTTCTAGCTTTCTTTCTCTCTGTCTCTCTGGTGAGTGCACGCGCAAAAACCTCTCAAAAAAAATCAGAGCTAATTTTACTTGTTTTCCAATTTTCAAAATGGAATTTTAATTACTATATATTGCTCTATTGTCTTTGTAATATAATTGTAAATATGTACTATAAATTTTAAAGGAATATCTCTGATGATCCTCCATTAATAAGCTAACTTGTGTTGAGATACACACACACATACACACATATGCACATTTGTATGTGTGATTATATGTATGCTATAGACATAAGCACATATGAAGTCAGGATTACAATAAAATTCATCAATTTACATTTCTTTAATAATTATATTATAATAGCTTTAAATATTGCCAAATAATCTTTTATGATATTGAGTGATACTTATGTATTGTATTTCCTTCCTATGACTTCTCAGTATGATAAATCATATTAAATCATTTTCACATAATAGTATTCATTTGTTCTTAGACTAAATCCAACATTATTATCATGCTGTTTTTTTTCATATATGTGAAAGTGAGATACATACATCTATGAAATGATCAGTAGAGTTCTTCCATGTTATATTCACTTTTTGTAAAGATTTTAAATATGTACCTTTCTTCTGTTCCTCTTTTAGTAGGATCTAGCATTTTCTAAACAGCACTGGGATATTCTCTTTAATTTTGATCATTGCTACTACAGGCTAGTTAATACAAATGACCAGGGTACATGGGAAAGCAGGCCAGGACCAGGAGAAGTGTCTTTGATAACATAATATAGTCTAGATTTTTTTTTTCAGCATACATATTTTCTCTTTTTGTTTCACCATTGCAGAGGTAATTAAGACTTTTATCAAATTATTCATTTGGTCCCATTTATATTTTATTTGCATGTAGTTGAGCAAACTACCTGATGATATTTTTAAATTTTCTTTATTTTATGAATATATTCCTCCTCATTTTAATTTTCTATATGTGTGTTTTTGTGCACTTTTTTCTTTAGGATTCCTGGAGTACCTTGTAATATAAATATAGTAAATTTTTAAAAAACAAGCTTTTTAATTTACTCTCTTTGCTTTTTTCTTACCTCATTAATTTTTGCCTTATTCTTAATTAAGCTTGATTATTTTTCTATTGATTTATTTTACTATTTGCTATTGAAATTCTAACGTATTTCAAAAATGATGGTTATGTTTTTATTTTTAGTGATCTAAGATTTTAAGTTACATTCTTTTTCTAAGTTATTCTTGTTCTGATACGTGGTGTTCATTCTTTCTGGCCTGGGAAAATATAACAAATTCAGCTTGGATTTTTCCTTTAACCTATAAAAAGATTTCTTTAATAAGAGCATTTTTAAATAGCCATGTGGTAGAATCTGCTTTTTTAAGTATCCATGTGGCAAGATCCTATTTTGATTTGAGTTTCCACATATTCTCTATGTATTTTAAGATACTAGCATAGAGCTTACGTGCTCAAAAGGTGTAGAATGCGTTCAATACTAAGCTCTTGTCCCTGGAATAGTACCTGGGACATTATTGATATTGAATACGTGTTTGCTCATTGAATATTGACAAAGAGAAAAAATTCTTTCTGAACATTTGTTAAACATAAGCTCTGTAAGTGAAGGATTTTTGTGTTATCTATTGATGGATATGGACTATTATCTTCTCCCATGACTCTGTAAACTTTGTTATGCATACACGTTCTACTTTGCACACACACACACACAAATCAAACAATATTATGACTTATAAAGGCTGGATTTTTTTTTTTGAGAGGTTTTTCGCTATAGGGCACGCGCGTTTGCCAGACAGACAGAGACAGAGAGACAGAAAGCGAGAAATCATCCCCCAGGGGGGATGGCCACACCGCAATCCCTTCTCTTCTGTCCTCCTCTCAGGATCTTGGACACGCATGCACACGTGCCGGCATGAGTTTAAGCCACCCGGTCCGAGACACGAACCACAGTCGACTACGTGGGAGTCCAGCGACATAGCCATTACTCTAACTGCTGGTCCCAAGGCTGGATTTTTTTAAATAAAGATTTATTTAATTTAATTTATTATTATTTTAACTTACTACAGGGCACAAGTACTCACCAAAGAGAGAAAGAGAATGTGAAAAAGCAAGCCACCAGATCAGGGACTTGAACTATGGTCAGCTAGGTGGGAGTCCAGTGCCTTAACCACCAAACCACCTGATGGCTCTGGGCTGGATTTATTTTAATCAAAAAAGTTTACTAAAATACCTTCCCAATCTTTATTTGCTGGTTTGCTTTTACTTTGAAAAATTTTAGTAATTTAGTACACACTTGCTCATATTCAAATATATAATGCCTTCATTTTCTTCAATCGTCTTCATGTGTTGGGGAGTATCCTTTGCTCACTCATATTTCTAATTATAAAATTCAATATTTAAGCAGTTTAAATAGGTTATTATAGGGCTTTCACTTTTACATCTAACACATAAAGAGCTTATAAGTCTTTGCCACCATGTATACAACAACAACAACAAAAAGCTGAACAAACACAATGGATGATGTTTTTGGACATGTCAGAAAACTGAGGTTCTAGAGTGAATTTTCTTCAAGAGATATTAGAAGTTCTTTCAGAGATCAGCAGGTGGCATAGTGATTAAGGCACTGACTCCCCCATGGCCGACCATGGTTTGAGTTTTAGATCTAGAGTCTTGAAAGTCACGCCATGTGTATGTGTTTGCATGCCCAAAATCCTGAGATGAGAATGGAAGAGAAAGGATTGTGGCATGGCTATCCTTGCTGGTAAGTAATGTCTCACTTTCTCTCCCTGTCTATTGGGAGAGCGCACATGTCTTACAGCAAAAATCTCTCTTAAAAAACAATGAAAAAGTTCTTTAAGCAGAAGGAATGTCAAAATACTGAATATGTATGATGAAAGGAAGATCATCAGAGGAGAAATGAATGATTTTAAGAAAGAGTATTTTATAATTTTCTTATTTGTATTATACCAAACTATTTGGTTGAAGAGTATAACTATAAGAATAGCCAATAGTGGTTGTTAAGGTGGCTGGATCCCACATGACTGACTGTGTGATTCGAGTCTTAGACCCAGTGGCTTCAAAAACACACTAGGGGGACCAGCGATTAGCGTAATGGCTATGTTGCTGGACTCCCACGTAGTCGACTGCGGTTCGTGTCCCGGACCCGGTGGCTTAAACTCACACTGGGCGCGTGCTCGTGCATGCCTAAGATCCTGAGAGGAGAATGGAGGAGAAGGGATTGCAGCGTGGCCATCTCCCCTGGGAGGGTGATTTCTTGCTTTCTCTCTCTCTGTCTCTGTCTGCCTGGCAAGCGCATGTGCCCTATAGCAAAATAACCTCTCAAAAAAAGAAAAAAAAAAAAAAAAAACCACTAGGCATTTGTGTCTGAGGGACCAAAATCCTGAAAAGAGGGATGGAGAAGGGATTGAAAGATAACCATCTCCCATGGGGGGTGCTTTCTTACTTTCTCTCTCTATCTTGAACATGTGCCCACTGGCAAATTTAAAAAAAACTTTAACAATGTATTTCACTATGTGAGTATGTCATGTAGATAAGAACAATGAAAGACATCCATGTCATAAGGGATGAGAGGAGGATCAACAGTTAGTGTAAGGGCTATGTCTCTGGACTCCTGTGTAGTCAACCGTGATTCACGTTCTAGACCCGGTGGCTTAAAACTCATGCCAGGCACGTGTGTGTGCATGCCCAAGATCCCTAGAGGAAAATGGAGGAGAAGGGATTGTGGCATGGGAATCCCCTTGGGGGATGATTTCTCGTTTTCTGTCTCTCTGTCTCTCTCTGTCTATCTAGCAAGCCCACACACCCTATAGCAAAAACCCTCCCCCCCCAGAAAAAAGGGATGAAAGGTAGGAAATATGAATGCTATGTTATAGGGCCCCTATACCACATTTGAAGTGGTATAGTATTATTTGAAGGTAAACGTTGATTGATTACCAAACTATATTATTAACTGTGATGCAACTAAAGAATGTTTAAAAAAAAGGTATTAATGATGCGCTAAGAGAAGAGATAAAATTAAATTATATTACACATCCAACTGAAACAAGTCAAATCAGAAAGAGAAAGAAGAAACAAAGAATAAATGCAATAAATAGAAAGCACTTATAAAAATAGATATATTAATTCAATTTTATTCATAAGAACATTAAATGTGAATGATCTAACTACACCAATTAGACCAGGCAGCCGCCTAGCGGTTAGGAAGCAAGATCCCATGTAACTAACCTCAGTCCCTATCTCAGCTCCAGGACTAGAAAAATATGTAGGCTATGAAGGAGAAACATTGTATGTCTCCACCTAATATATACCAATTGTCTGCCCTCTATGAAAGAAACTGATTGACTAAAGGATATAGAAACACAGTATATTGATGTAAATACCAGATATAGTGTGTGTGAAAGAGTAGGGTCTGAGGAAGGGCATTTAGAAGAAAAATAAGGAGTCAAAGCATTAATGGGACAAAGAAATGTCTTATCTGTTGAAGATATTTTATAGTTTTATCAACTGGACTAGGGAGAAATGCCACCTGTTGAAGTATTCACTTTGTAAGCTAAATAATGTGATTGAATGTATAAAAGAAAATAAAATAAAGAAATGTAAATTAATTAATTAATTAATTAAATGAGTCCCCACCCTCCGCAAAAAAAAGAAAAAAAAAGAAAGAAAGAAAAACATGTAGGACTCGTGTATGTACCCAGAATCCCAAAAGAAGAATGGAGAAGGAATTGTGGCATGACTATCCCCACTGGGGGATGCTTTCACCCCTTTTTTTTCTCTCTCTCTCTCTTTCTCTCTCTCTCTGCCTTGCTCCAGTGAGCATGCACACCATATAGCAAGCAAACAAATCCATATTGAAATAAAGTTTCAAACAACTGGGGGAGCATTTAGAAGGATCCTGGCCATTGGTACATGACTACTACAAAGCTATGCAGAACTCCAGGAAGTATTAGATGTCCTACTTCTCTCATGTCTCCTGTCTGTCGTAACCTGTTCTCAGTACAGCAGTAAAAATTGTGACTCTCATGCTCTTTCCTAAACACCTTTGTTCATATAGTTTTGTGAACAGTCACAAAACATAATGACAATTAACATGAAAAAGAAGAGAAATTAGCTAAGGGAAGAAATTTCCTCAAATTGAATTACTAGCCAGTGAAAAATGGATAATAAGTGTATTTTTTGCCATCAGCATGTATTGTGTGATCATTTAAATACAGAAGTTACAAATGAGATACGTAGAATAAAATTATTAAATACAATGTAAACTTTTGGTTATAAAATACTGCTGATGTTATATGGAGTTATATAAAATGAAAATGAGTCCTCTATTTTTATTATTATTATAGAAGTGGACATTCAAAATAAACTTTTGTCAAGATTCATGAAAAGATTGAGGTTTTTTTTTTCATACTCATGAACTAGCAACTTGACCGCCTACAATATGTGGGAACGTGTAAAGTTTGTGGAAAATGGAATAACATGAGTTTATTTTTGTGCAAAAAAATGTTTTGAAATTCATGCATAATTTTTGCATAATATACACTGTCTCTAGTCAAGAGACATGCAGAAATAAAAGATACCCAAGAGAATCGTTTATCAACAAATTTGAAGTTCTTTGATCTCCACACCTAATTTTGAAATTTTTCAGTTAAAATGTATTTTCATATTTCGAATGGATTGCTTTTAGAACTCAACGTGATGAAACTAGAATGACAAACTTACATTCCTAGGTAGGATTGAGTAAAATACTTCTTAAAATATGTAATCGAGTAATAACATAAGTTTCAAAATTTTAAAACTTGTCAGTAATTTCATGCATAAATGTGAATATTACACTGTGACTATAAAGAAGTGATTTGCTGGGACACTGCAGAATTTAATTTTGAGACTCAATTTTAGGTAAAATGTTCCCACAGTGTGTTATAAAAATACTTGCTTGGTCTTTGCGTCTACATAGTTTCAATAGCAAGGATATCTAGTTAGTGCTACATAAATACCATGTCATGCTTCATTTGCAGCAAATAATGAAGAAATTAGGTTATGAAATTGTGTGTGGATGAATATGTCCATTAATCAGAGTAATCTGATAGTAAAAACAGAATACATTGATAAGTCTCTTTTTAATAATCTCTAAATTAAAAATTTGGAAGACTATATATTTAAGGGTTATATGTTTTGCCACCATCTGTCAATGGCTATTAGGATGTCTGATAGCAAGTTTACATTAGGAAAAAAAAATTCTTTGAGTTTATTCAAAACATTAAGAGAAGATTGAAATATAATCTATAATTTTCAACTTCATATTTAATTTTATTATTTGCAATGAATTGTCTCCACCTCTAAATTATAAAAAAATTATCAACACATAAATATATGAAGGTATATGGTATATGGAAAGATTAGAACAGATAAATATTATGAAAAATCTGTGTAGAGATGTCAAAATTTAGAGCATCAAAATAAACTCATATCTTTATTTCACTTTTCTATGACATTTTTGAAGTTCCATTTTATTTTCCAATGTCATTGACAGTGAAAATATTATGCTAACTATAATGAAGCATCCTTATCACCTGTGCTCAACATTAAAAAAAAAAAAGTCCATTTAAAACATAAAACATAAGCAGCACCTTCTAAGTACTCTTTATAGACATCCACAGCTTTATTTTATTTCCTCCCACATATTGATTAATTGTGACTCCTTGCTTTTTATCATGTTTTTTTTTTTTTTCAAAGATAGAGAAAGGGAGATACATAGGGCAAGTGAGAAATCATTCCCTAGGGGCGGGAGAGGTGGTGTTACCACAGTCCTTCCCCCTGATTCTCCTCTCAGGATTTTGGGCACACATGCACACATGTATGATACATTTTTCTTTCTTTCTTTCTTTTGAAGAGGGTTTTTGCTATAGGGCACGTGTGCTTGCCAGAAAGACAGAGAGAGACAGAGAGACAGAGAGACAGAAAGCTAAAAATCGCCCCCCAGGGAGGATGGCCATGCCTCAATCCCTTCACCTCCATTCTCCTCTCAGGATCTTGGGCATGCACGCACACATGCCCAGCGTGAGTTTTAAGTTACCAGGTCCAGGACGCGAACCGCAATCAACTATATGGGAGTTCAGTGACATAGCCATTACGCTAACTGCTGGTCCCTGCTTGGTATGTTTTTCAAGCTGCCAGATCTGGGATTTCAACCACTCAGTTGTCCATGTGGGACCCAGCCACCCTAACCACTATGCCACTGGCTGGCCCTATGATGAATTTTTATATATGCATGAAATCATAGTCAAATTAGTTTATGGTTTATATATTTGAAATATTATAGATAATATAATATTATCATGCACACAGCCATTTGTACCAAGGAAGGGTATCACAAGTTATATTCTTAGCCAAACATTGTATTTTATATATATATGTGCTGATGGAAAGCACTAAGTCCATTCATTTTTATCATTACCTAGTAATCTACTGTATAATTTTACTTCAATATATGAATTCATTCTTTTGTCAATGAACATTTGGCTTGACTCTATTAC
Source organism: Tupaia belangeri chinensis (assembly GCF_000334495.1). Taxonomy (NCBI): domain Eukaryota; kingdom Metazoa; phylum Chordata; class Mammalia; order Scandentia; family Tupaiidae; genus Tupaia; species Tupaia belangeri. The sequence continues at coordinate 54,790 of NW_006205268.1, forward strand.
TTGTCATGACAAACAACATCTCTATGACTATTCTTGTGTGGATACCAATGTACAGGAGCAGTGATTTCTCTAGGACTCATGCCTAGGGTTCTCATAGAAAATTAAGTTACATCTTCAATTTTACCAGCTGAACTCGAAGTGATCTCCAGTTTGGATATAGCAATTTAACAGAAGAGAAAAATGAAAAACTGTATATCCCTGCTAATTTCCAGTATCTAGTATTGTGGTAATTTTTTTTTTTTTAACTTTGACCAATCTGTTGTGACTGACATTTTATATTTTATTTGCCAGTTTTGGACCTACCTTGTAGCCTAATTGAACCAGATCCCACATGGCTGACTGAGTTCAAATCATGGCTCTTGGAGCTTAAAACACACTGGAGTCAGCCAATAGCACAGTGGTTAAGGCAGCTGAATTCCACGTGGCCATGTGCATAGTTTGAGTCTTGAACCCAGTGGCTCGAAAAACGTACCAGGTGCATGAGCATGAATGTACAAAATGTAGAGGGGGGGAATAAAGAAAAAGGGATGGCAGCATGGCCAATTTCTATGGTGCTGACTTTCTCAGTTTCTCTCTCTTACCATTCTCTCTGGTGAGCACACATGTCTGCTGGCAAAATTTTGAAAAAAATAAAAAAATTAACACACTGGCCCCCATGTGTGTGCATACTCAAAATGTCTTGATGGGAAGGAAGAATGAATGATAACAGTTTGCAGTGTGTTTGACCAAACCCTACTGAGAAGTCCTTTTCTGTGTGTGTGTGTGTGTGTGTGTGTGAGTGTGTGTGTGTGTGTGTGTGTGTATGTGTGTGTGTCTAACTCTCTTTGGTGACACACATGCCTTCTAGATAAACAGAAACAAAGGTAGATAGATATTAACACTAATGATGAAAGATTCCAGTATGGTTAAGAACATTATTAGTAGTGGACAAAAAGTGATTGCACTATCCATGATTTAATACTTTTATCCAATGGAATCTCTGACAGATACAACATAGGGGATCAGCACACAACATTTTTGACCACAGCAATTGGATATTAGTAGTAGCTGGTACAGGCGAAGACCAAGAGTAGTGCATATATTGGGCTAGGCGGGTTTAGAAAAAAGAAGTTAACTTTGGACATGTTAATTAATTCTTTTTTTAGAGAGAGAGAAATTTTTCCTATTGGTGTGTGCACTCGCTAAAGACACACAGAGAGACAGAGACAGAAAGCAAGAAATCACCCCCCAGGGAAGATGGCCATGCCGTAACACCTTTCCTCCATTCTCCTCTTGGGATTTTGAGTACACACAAACATGTGCCCAGAGTGAGTTTTAAGCTGTCAGGTTCAGGACTTGAATAGTGGTTAACTGCATAGGAGTCCTGGAAAGTAACCACTATGCCATCTGCTGATCCAGATATGTTCATTTTAAGGTAACTATTAGATGTACACATGGAAATCTAAAATTAGAAGTGGAATGTATGTATGTATCTTGAATTCAGAGAAGACCCTGAGGATGATACATATTTGTGAATGAGTAGCACACAGATAGTATTTAAGGTCCCAGAACTGGATAAGAATTCAAAGAATCTAGACAGAGAAAATAGGGGATCCAGTGATTGCACCAGGAGGTAATCCTGAATGAATGAGAGGAATTTGCTACAAACTGCATAGCTAGCAAGAATGAAAGAAAACCATGCTGGTGTGTTGCCTTGGAAGGCAAGCAAAGCGTATTTCAAGAAGTAAACCAGTGGGTAAAGACTGTTGATCAATAAAATGAGAAATAGACTGGGAAACAATGACTGGAGCAAACAGTAAATAAACCAACAGTAGGTAAAGATTTTCATCATACAAATTCTCACATGCATATTTTAATTCACACATGCATATTTTCACCAATCTGTTTATAAAATAATTGTATATATTTGGTTGTCAGGAAAGTCATGATGCATTTTGCATAAAAAATGCATCAGCAACCCAATAGTTTATCCACTAACCTCCATTATTGAGTTTGATCATTTCATCATAACCTTGTAAGATACTTTCCTCTCTTTTGGTATTCATTCATGTTCTTCTTCCATTTTCTTCTCTTGACATGCTTGAATTGCATGTTGACTTACAGGGGTTATCTTTACATTCTACGAAGCTTGTGGCACTGATAAATATTAAATGCTGGTAACTATTCTTTCTACCATGACCAATAAAAAGAAATCTGAATTTTGGTGAGACCAAGGATATCAATATTTACCTTACTTTTTACACTTTTTGAATCATGCTTAATAGTGGATATTGAGTAGATACAGCAAAAATTCAACTATTCTTATTATATACACACAGCACAGATCACTTCTGTGTGCACAATTTCCCTCTAACTTCTGTTAAAGTCACTTAGTCAAGTTACTTGTTTATCTTACCTGAATCATGATATGTGCTGTTAACTCTGAAAGTATTTGATAATACTAAAGTCCTGTTTCGTATACTATGTCTAATATTATTTAAGCTTTATGAAAATGCAGAGATTGATTTTATACATCCTACACACCCTAAATTTACAAATGAAAACCTATACTTCCTATTTAGTTGTCAAGTCATAAAGAAAACCCCCAATGCCCTTTCCTGCAAGTGTTAGGCTGATTCAGTTTTCTTACGAAACAAATGAAGTAGTACATAATAAGTTTACCAAAGCTGTAACTTATTTCAAAGATGCAAAAGAATAATATGACTTCAGTCATATAAACCTTTGTTTCCCTGTGGTCTTCATTTTACTTAAGATAAAAGACTAAGATTAAAATTATTTTTCATTTTATAGAAATCTACACAAATAAAAATTTTATAAATCCTAGTCTCTGTAGTGGCTAAAGTCAAAAATAAGTTCCAGATCTGAAAGACTTCCTGCTTTTCTTATTGTCTCCAGACTATTATGAAATTCAAAACAGAGACTAAAACAAGAAATGGGGTTGCTGGCAGACTATGGGAAAGAAATCCTAGAAAAGCACTAAGTTAAAAAAAAAAAAAAAGCCAATGTAGCTATTCAACGTCAAGGTTATTGCTGCAGATTCCAAGGATTCCATATTGCTGCAATGTCAGAGAAGCATGTGAAATGTCTTCCATTTTGCCCATAAACGTGTCAGAAGACTGGACATTTACCTACCTACCACTGACACCATTATTTGAAGATTGTCCCTGAGAATATGAAGTCCTACCTAGTTCCAGGCTGTGCTTGAGTAGGCCTGCCTTTGTCTAAGGAAAAGCCTGTGACAAAAAGCAAACACCTGATATTTGCTGGAGGTGACAGTATGAGTATGAAATTCAACTCGTGCAGAACTGACAACCACAGTTACAGACAGAATCTGGTGTGTGACTACACTGTAATAAAAAAAAAAACAGATATAATCTACTGTCTACACTAAATTACTCCCACTTGCATTTATTTTGTCTCTAGGTGTTCAAGAAACTAGCTAGCTAAAGTCTCTAAAGAGAATGCCATAAGATAAAGTTCCTGTTCTCATGAAAATTAGATGCATAGGCATGTAATAATCGAATATGTACATATTTAATAGGTCATATTGGTAGTAGATGAGTGTAAGTACTCTAATAAATATGCAGCAAGCTTTAGGATAAAAAAAAAGTGGAAATATTGGTGTGGATAGTAATGAGGTTTTATCATCTAACCCCTTACATCAACTGACCTATTTAATGCTAGGTTTGACTCAATCTTCACTTAATTCCTAGGTCTAGAATATCTTCTAATGAAAACCCCAATAAACATAAACTGGATAAGGTTAGGCTACCATGAAACCCATTTTGGATTATGGAGATAACAAGTCATCAGTCCATTTTGAAGGAGGTATATTTATCTCTGCAAATGCATAGTGACATTTTCATTTTTAGTTTAGAAAATTTATGTATATAGTTTTTGCTGAAGGAAGAGAAACAGAAAATTCACGATGGTATTTACACTTGATCATCTGTTAGCATGGCTGAAAAATATGTAAATAGAATGAGTTGGCTGCATATATTAGTATTCAACCTCCTCTTATGATTCCACTTTCATTTCATCATAAAACAGAGGAGCTTCTGAGAATTGAAAGAACTCAGCTTGCTCGTGGTTATATACTAGCATCGTTGATGAGGCACTTAGTATTACAAAGCACCTGCATATTTTTTAACATTTTGCTTTACAGTTTGAGATACACTGTAAGAATCTGTGCATTGTTTACAGCCAGATAACAAGATACAATAATGAGAAAGAGAATAACATGCTGAATTATTATTAGTGATTCCTCTGCAGAATTTCATGTAGATGGTATTACATATTCTGTCACTTCAAACAAGAGCATCTAAAAATCAACTATAAAATGATGGTTAACAGTTTATTTAATACCTGAAGTGTTTTCAGTAGCACTTTGGGAAGTTACTGCTGTCAGGGAACAATAAGGCAGCTATCATCTGGATAACCTTAGGGAAATAACGGTTTACACTGCTTATGTGACTCTCTCACATCAATGAGTTATTTTTAGCACAGCTAAGAGACTGTCACTTTTTAAATAAAGAAAAAAATTCTATGCAATTCACTTTATAAGTGAAATTAGTCATTTGAAGTAAGTAACAATTTACTCATAGTGATTGGTAAAGGATGGAAATTTCCACTTTACCATCTATGTCAAAACCAAACTCAAGAAACCTGCAGATGGCATAATGGTTACATTGCTGGATTTCCATGTCATTGTCCATGGTTCGAGTCCTGGACCAGGCGACTTAAAATTTATGCCAGGCATGTGTGCATGCATGCCCAAGGTCCCAAGAGGAGATAGAGAAGGGATTGTTGTGTGGCCGTCTTCCCTGGGGGCTGATTTATCGCTTTCTGTCTCTCTGTCTCTTTAGCAAGTGTATGTGCCATATAGAAAAAAATCTCTCTCTCTAAAAAAAGGCAAACAAAACAGCTATAATATAAACAAGGCCTAGGAAGGAGTACCAAAGCCAAACAGTACTTGTGAAATGACAATCTAGAGTGTACAGCACATACGTGCACGTATGCTGGCATTGGCCCATCAGTTGATAGACATTGTCATTTATTTTTCTGGCTAACAGAAGTGGATTAAAATCTGGTTGACTGATTCTCATGGAGAAATTCATGTATTAGAACAGTCAGGGAAATAAAGCACATCTAGGAAGTTAACACAGTTACTGTGGATTTTCCTCAAAAGTCACTTTTTGGTCTGTCTTAATATAACCATCCTGGATACCCAACGCCTGGCATCTAGAAAATGTTCTCTGTGTTTTAGCTTTCACACCATTTTGGGAACTGGTACTAGTTTTAAATGATGATCTATTCACAGCAAACTATCTTGTGGTTCTTTGCAGGATTTCCATCTTTCTTTTTCTCTGGTTATTTATTATTCAAAATGATTAGACTCCTAAATTTTTATTGAATTTTACTTAATTTTAGATATGTGTGCTTTTTAGATACTAAACTGCATATGCATCTATATATTTTATGTTATATATTTTTATTGAACTTATATAAATTAGTCTTTTTCACCTTCTCAAAGGTATCTTTTTTATTTTTATTTTTATTATCATCATAATCTTCTTTATATTACATTGGATTACATATAACTTTACATTGACTTCCATTGCTTTTTCAAAAGGGAATGCCATGCATGTCAGTCAATACAGAGACATCAATCTCCCTGCTTTATCATTCAATGTCTTTTCCATGCTTTTCCCAATAATTATTATTATTATTATAATTTTTTAAAACAGTCAATCACTATTTCTCATTTTGCTTGTTAAAAGACTTCACCCATCATGAAATACTTCCCAGACCAGTCCAGTTGAGAATACTATACATGTCATCATCAACAGATAATAAACCATATCTGTTTCTCACTAACATCCTGCCTCTCTATTGTTCACTTGCTATCTTTCTCTATCCTCTTCTCTCTTTTTTTT
>NW_006205268.1:61512-87379 GCF_000334495.1 Tupaia belangeri chinensis
TCTGCAGTGTGAGTTGTCCTTGGGTATCTGGCTTCCTTAAGAATGGCAGAGTAGTTCTTGTTTTCCCCTGAGATAATGCAGGGCTGGTAACTATCATCTTCTCAAGTTGCAAGTTCTTCAACCTTGTTTTCGGCCTCCAGGCCATCCAGCACAGGAGAGGCCAGGGAGGCCGGGCCCCCTCCGGCCATTCGGTGGCTGCGTGGGGCGGAAGCTCCTCAAAGGTATCTTTTTAAAGTAGCCACCATATAAAAAGTGTGACAACATTTTGAACTTTAATCCTTATCAGTTATATGGCTTGAAAATATTTTCTCCCAGTTTGTATCCTAACTGTTCATCTGTTCAACTGTTCGATTGTTTTGTGTGTTTTTTGTTTTCCTCCATGTCCAGAAGTTAATTTGGGCTCTTTTTCTCTTTTTATTCATTAGCCTATATGTCTATTTTCTTTCTTTCTTTCTTTCTTTCTTTCTTTCTTTCTTTCTTTCTTTCTTTCTTTCTTTCTTTCTTTCTTTCTTTCTTTTCTTTCTTTCTTTTCTTTCTTTCTTTCTTTCTTTCTTTCTTTCTTTCTTTCTTTCTTTCTTTCTTTCTTTTTTTAAACAGATTTTTGCTATAGGGCGTGTGTGCTTGCCAGAGAGATAGAGAGAGACAGAGAGATAGAAAGCAAGAAATCACCCCCCAAGGGGGATAGTCACACTGCAATCTCTTCTCCTCCATTCTCCTCTAGGGATCTTGGTCACTCACGCACATGCGCCCAGTGTGAGTTTAAGCCAAACTGTCCAGGACTTGAACTGCAGTCGACTACATGGGAGTCCAGAGACATAGCTATTATGCCAACTGCTGGCACAAAAACTCTTTTTTTTATGTCAGTACCATACTGTTTGGATTATTATATATTTGTAATATAATGTTAAAGCAAGGAGTGTAATGCCCTTAACTTGGTACTTTACTCTTAAGATTGCATGGGGTATTTAGGGTCTTTTGTGGTTCCATAGAAATTTTAGAACTATGTTTTCTTTTTACTGAAAAAAAATGATACTGGAATTTTCACAGGAATTACAAAACTATAATAACCCAAACAGCATAGCACCAGCACAAAAATACACAGGTAAATCAATGAAACAAAGTTAAAAATCCAGAAATAAACTCCCAGAACATACAGTCAACTAATTTTTCACAAAAGACACAGAAAATTTCGGTAGAAAAGAGAAAGTATTTTTAACAAATAGTGTTGGGGAAACTGTATTTTCACATGCAGAAAAAAAATGAAACTAGACCCCTATCTCTCACTATTAATAAAAATGAACTCAGAATGAATCAAAGACCTAAATATAAGCCTTCAAAGTAGAAAACTACCTGCACAGAACACAGGGAAACACTTGAAGACATTGAAGTAAGTAAAGAAGGCTTAAATAAGATCCCTGTAGTATGGACAAAAAGTGGGATTACAACAAGTTAAAAAGCTTCTGCACTCAAAGGAAGTAATTAATAAAGAGACAGCCCGCATAATGAGAAAAAATATCTGCAAACTATACTTCAGATAAAAGATTAATTACCTGAAAATATAGGGAACTCAAGTAGCTTATTTGCAGAGAAAATAATAATCCAATTTAAAAATAGGCAATTGATCTGAACCAACAGCTCTCTAAGAAAAGCAAATGAATAGATAAAAATCATAGGTAAAGATGTTTAATAGTTCTAATCATAAGATAAATTCAAATCAAAACCACAATGTGTTATCACCTAACCCTACTCAAAATGGCATGATCAAAAAAGTAAAGAAACAAGTGCTGACAAGGCTGTGGTGATATGGAACCTTCTTGTACTGTTGGTAGGAATGTAAGTTAATATAGACACTGTGGACATAGTATAGAGATTCTTCAAAAATTTATGAATAGGAATATTATATGACTCAGTAATCCCACTTGGGTATCCACTGGAAGGACAGAAAGTCACTTAATTGGAAAGACATTTATTTCCATATCCATGTTTATTGCAGCATTACGCACATAGCTAAGATGGGGAATCAATCTAAGTGTCTTGCAATTGATGATTAGGTTAAAATATGGCACATATACACAATGGAATAATACTCAGTCATAAAGAACAAAGAAATTCTATCTTTTACTTTAGAGTGGGCGCCACCACGCCCCGAGATTCTCTCTTTTGACACAAAGTGATCAAGTCTAAAAGATGTAATGCTAAGTGAATAACACAGACTATGAAAGACACTGTATATCATCATTCAGTATATACTAGGAAAAAATGGAAAGATTCGAGGACATAAATATTGAGAAGACAACTTATGGATACCAGAGACGACTATATAAGGGATGGGGGAATGGGGTGCGGTGATATGAGGGAATCAGGAAATAATTTATACATATATATGTATATATATAAAGAAAAAAGAAAGAGGAAAACTAGTAGAGCAAAAATTAATAGCACACATCATAATATGATTTTCTTTGCTGAAAATGGTGAATATGGTATCATACATTATTTTGACTATCATGTACTGCATGTATGCTTTGAAAATTCATATCATATGCCAAAAAGTTGTACAGCAATTACATATAAATAAAATTATTAAAATAAAGGAAATAGAATAAAATACACTAATAATGCACCTTTCCAATGAGAGTTCAAATTTCATTAAATCAAATAAAGATATGCAATAATAGGGGCCAGCAGCTAGTATAATGACTATGTCATTGAACTCCCATGTAGTCGACCGTGGTTCAAGTTCCGGACCCAGTGGCTTAAAACTCATGCCGAGCACGTGTGCATGCATGCCCAAGATCCCGAGAGGAGAATGGAGGAGAAGGGATTGTGGTGTGGCCATCCCTCCTGGGGGGTGATTTATTGCTTTCTGTCTCTCTGTCTCTCACCATCTGTCTGGCGAGTGCAAGCGCCCTATAGCAAAAATCTCTCCAAAAACAAAATATATATATGCAATAATAATGTCTACTATGAGTTGAATGTTTATTCCCCCCAAAATTTATATGCTGAAATCTTAAGCACAATAAGAGGTGTTTGAAGTGGGGTCTTAGGGAAGTGAGTATTTCATGAGGGTGCAGCCATCATAAACTAGATTAATGTCCTCATAAGAGATATGAGAATTCATTCTCTCTCTGTCTCTGCCTACCACTGCTATGTGGGAGTACAGTCGGAATTTGGTAGTCTGCATCCCATAAGAGGACCCTCACATGAGCTTGATTCTGTTATTCGACCGTGGTTCAAGTTCCGGACCCAGTGGCTTAAAACTCATGCCGAGCACGTGTGCATGCATGCCCAAGATCCCGAGAGGAGAATGGAGGAGAAGGGATTGTGGTGTGGCCATCCCTCCTGGGGGGTGATTTATTGCTTTCTGTCTCTCTGTCTCTCACCATCTGTCTGGCGAGTGCAAGCGCCCTATAGCAAAAATCTCTCCAAAAACAAAATATATATATGCAATAATAATGTCTACTATGAGTTGAATGTTTATTCCCCCCAAAATTTATATGCTGAAATCTTAAGCACAATAAGAGGTGTTTGAAGTGGGGTCTTAGGGAAGTGAGTATTTCATGAGGGTGCAGCCATCATAAACTAGATTAATGTCCTCATAAGAGATATGAGAATTCATTCTCTCTCTGTCTCTGCCTACCACTGCTATGTGGGAGTACAGTCGGAATTTGGTAGTCTGCATCCCATAAGAGGACCCTCACATGAGCTTGATTCTGTTATCTTCCTAATCCTTGAGTTCCAGCCTCCAATACTGTGAAAAACAAAAACAAATTGCTTTCATTTATGAGCTATGGATCTTTCTGATAGCAGTTAAATTGACTAAGACCATACTAAGAACATTAACATTCTTTATAATAACATGCTAATTTTTAAGAGTAGTGCATGAGGTCCTTTATAGCTTGCTTAGTTTCTTTTTCCTCTTTCACAGGTAAGCACTCTTTTCTTTGAGTTGCTTGATAAAAATCAAAGAAAGCAACTGTGATTTCCCTATCTCACCGAGTCTGATAACAACTTCAGATCTTTGTATATAATCTTTCTTTAGTCTGAAACATCTCTTTTTTTCCTTTATGTGTCTGTCTTTGATTTTAAAAACTTTATTCCATCAGTCATAATTAAGCTCTCGTTTCACCAACAAAGCCTTCCAAGATTCCCTGCCTTGTGGTTTTGTGCTCATTCAATGTATTGTTCACTGTTAAGTAATCAGAATAAAAAAGAAGTGTCTATTGGTTTATTAGTGTATCTTTATCATCTAGCTTGTGTGGTTAATATTGGAGAAATATTTAAAACACAGAATGAGTAAATCTATTCACTATCAATTAACTAATCAACTAATCAAAAGATTAATTTTTAAATAACTATTTTATTTAACTTTATTTATTTATTTATTCATTTGTTCATTTCAATTTGACCAAAGAGGGACACTAAGAAAGAGAGAGAGAGAAAGTGAGAAAGCCAGTCACCAGGTCCAGGACACAAACCACAGTCGGCCATGTGGGAATCCAGGGCCTTTAACCACCATGCCACCTGCCAGCTCCTAAATGAATAATGTTTTAATAACATAATTAACCTACTACTCATTACTTGGAAAAGGACTTGCTTTCCTTAAACTTGGCAATGGCTCTCTTTCTCATTAATTTTTAGAACATGGGATAAATCATTTTTAAAATTTATTTATTTTTATCATTATTATTATTATTATTATTTATACATTCAATCACTATACATCATTTAGATTGTAAAGAGACTTTATCCAGCATGATACACATCAGTCCAGTTGATAATACTATACACATCCTCATCAGCAGATAATAAACCATATCTGTGTTCCACAAATATCTTACATCTCCATTTATTTCCCCAAATTTCCTTTTCTGCACTCTTCCTCCTTCACATTCTTCTTCCACTTTGTCTCATAACAATTTTTAATGCTTTAAAACTTTAAGGTATTTTGATACATTTAGCATAAAAACACCTATTCCAATCTGGAGAAGTTAAATCACCTGCCTAAGGCCACATATTCAGTTAAAAGCAATCTTCTATCACTTTTCCAGGGGGATTTCTCCTCTGAAAGATACAGGTAGAGGACAGGGTGCATTAGAGTTGTCTTGCTGAATCACAAATTACCATAAACTTAACAATGTGAAGCAACATACACAGGGACTTCAAAAAGTTCACAGAGAAATGGAATTAGAGTATGCATTCATTTTGGTGTAACATTTTAAAGACCATGCATAGATTCCTTATAATATGCATTTTTCATAAGCTTTTTGAGATCACTCATGTACTTATTTTCTTACAAGTTCCATAGTTCTCTGCTTAGGATCTCAGGACTATATTTCAAGGAGTCAACTGGGAGGTATTTGAATGGAGGCTTTAGGGCTTTAGGGAAGTTTTGAGGTTCTCTTTCAAGCTCAAAAAAAATGGCGAAATTTAGTTTCTGTAGTTCTACAGATGTATGACTTATTTCTTTAAGGCCAGCCCTCAAGCACTTCTGTTGCTTTACAGACTCTTTTAACGTATTTTCCTGATTATGTCAGAGCTATCTAATTTCCATATAATATGGCATAATTCTGAGAGGTATATGCCATTATATCCTCAAGGTCCAACTATATCCCAGGGGAGAAGATTACATAAGAGCAAGGGTCACTCAGACTCTTTTAGAATTCTGCTAGCCATCGAATAAATATAGTTTCCTCCTGCAGATTTTGAATAAACATTATGTTAAATTTATTGTTTTCTTTTTTAATGAAGAAATAGTCTCTTCATGATAAAGTTTATAAACTTTCTGGCCACATTGCAATAATATGTGCCTAAGGTCACACTGACACAGCCACTTTCATAAACCTAATAGGTGTGCCAAGAAATGATACCAAGGGAGTATCCCTAATTAAAACTGTAAAATCGAAATGCTTCAAAATCCAAAATTTTTTGAGCACAGATGTGATACCACAAATTGAAAATTACACAGTGATGCAGTGGTGTAACTGGACCCACATAGTGAAAGTTCTAAGTTCACTTCCTAGGACCTCTCTGAACATGCTGAGTAGGAATATACACACCCATGATCTAGGCCAACAGACCCTGTTGGAGGCACCTGTCTCTCTTCCTCTCTGTCTCTCTCTTCCATGAAATACATTAGTTAACTTAAAAATTACCTTTAGTATATATAGATAAGCTATGTATAAAGCAGATATATTTTGTGTTTAGACTTGAATCTCATTCCCAACATATATCATTAAGTATATATAAATATTCCAAAATTCAAAACCCAAAATACTGTGGTCCCTAGAATTTTGAATAGGGGATAATTAATTGGTACCTCAATAAGATAAGTGGGACCTGCAGGTAGCATGGTGATTGGAGCACTGGGTTCCCAAGCAGTCTACTGCAGTTCAAGTTCCAGACCTGGTGGCTTGCTTTCTCACTTTCTCTCTCTCTCTGTCTCACTCTGGTGAGTACATGTGCCCTATAGCAAACTGAAAATAATAATAATACATAAAATACATAATTAAAAATAATAAGCAATATTAGGTGAATTTAAGGAAATTAAGCAAAAAACAGTATTCACATTATATTGATTTATAATTTTTCCCTCTTAATTAAAAAAAAAAAAAAACTCCTTTTAGGGGTTTCAGAAGGTGGCATGGTGGTTAAGGTGCTGGACTTTCTGAGTTCAAGTCCTGGACCTGGCAGCTTGCTTTCTCACTTTCCTTTTCTCTCTATCTAGAGAGTACACATGTCCTGCAGCAATTTTTTTAAGTAATAATGATAAATTAAATTAAATAAATAATAATAATTTTTTTTTTGAGAGGTTTTCGCTACAGGGCACGTGTGCTTGCCGGACAGACAGAGAGAGACATAGAGACAGAAAGCGAGAAATCACCCCTCAGGGGGGATGGTCACACTGCAATCCCTTCTCCTCCATTCTCCTCTCGGGATCTTGGGCATGCACGCACATGCGCCCGGCGTGAGCTTTTAAGACACCGGGTCCGGGACACGAACCACTTTCTACTACGTGGGAGTCCAGAGACATAGCCATTATGCTAACTGCTGGTTCCCAATAAATAATTCTTAAAAAAAAAAACAAAAACAAACAAACAAACAAAAAACTCCTTTTAGGACTGCCTCTACTGTATGTAACTTAACAATTATTTATAAAGTATTAGCTCAACTTTGTTATTTGGTACATGCACACATGTTCTGAATTTCCTGATGATTTCTTAACTGCTTAATCTCTAAATGTATGATAAATATATTAGAATTTTTTTCTAACATATCTTCGGATTTGTAAACTTCGAGCATTTTCATGAGTTTTTCTAATAAAATGTTAGATATATAAGCACTCATGGTGTCTACTTTTCTATGACTGTTCCTTTGATATATATGAAATGTTGTCAATCCATATTTATTCATAGATTTTGTATTTGAAAATTTCTCTGCTGGATAAAATTTACTTGTAAGTTCAATATCAATACTCTGTATGTTTTAGCTCATTCATAAATATGTTCAGAGTGGTAAAATAATTTGGCTCTCTCAGCTGAGGTTGAGCAGGTGGCATTTTGCTTCTGATTTAATTATCATATGCAATGAAGAGAGGTAGGTGGCTGTTGAGGATGGGTACTACAGAGTGAGAAATTCTAGTTTTGGGGCCATTTAGGTGGGGTTTAAATTCTCCAGCTTTTGTCTGTGGGATGTGACTATCTATCAAGCATATCTGCACTTTAATAGGCAACACACATTCATCTCTTATTTATTGTAATTACTGATATTTGTAAGAACTCCTTCATGGTTATTTCTTTTCATGATGATGAATAGTTATGTTTGATAATTCTTCATTTTTATTTCGGATTGTGTTTTTCCTATCCTGGTGAAGGTTTTTTGCCCCTTTTCTGCCTCTAACAAGTTAGAAATATAGTGGACTCCTACTATTTCAAAAACAATATAGTAAGGTTGGCTCTATAGCCTAGTGATTAAGGGAACAGGATCCCACCTGGCTGGCTGCAGTCCAAATATTGACCTTGGTGGCTCTTAAAAGATGTCAGGCATGTATGAGAGCATGCCCAAAACTCTGACAGGATGGGAAAATGGAGAAGGAATTGCAGTATTGCCACAGCCCATTGGAGGGTGCCTTTTCTTTCTCTTTCTCTCTGTCTCTTTCTCTGGGGGTGTCCCTGCCCTCTGACAAAAAAAAAAAAAAAAAAGAAAAAGTAAAATAAAATAAAGCCACATTATTATGTATAGTTTATTAATTATTATTCTAATAATTTAGCTTTCATATACTCCTATAGGAGTTCAAAATGCCTTTGAAGATACTTTTTAAATGCTTTTTTTCCTGCAAATAGATTAATATTTGTACTTTATAAAAATTGTACATATGAAATATGAGAACTTGTGATGAAAATAATGCCACCAAAATGAATAGAAGACTAGACTTGGGTATTTCACTGGATGATATATTTTAAATTGAAGCCACTCTAGATTTTATAGATGACAAAAATAAAGAGTTGACTTAGTTTCTTATCACTCCAATGCCTTTAGTAATAGGTTACAAGTATTGATGTCTTTCCAATGAGTTGTGCAGATGTTAACAATTGCTTTTAGAGTCATAAAGTGATTGAAGTTTAGCATGAATTGTCATTTCAGGTTGTAATGCTATCTTTCTAGTAGTTTATACAATTAATTGTGTCAACTCTAAGAGTTCTTACTTTTTGTTTTGATATTGTTCATAAGGAAATTTTGTTTACATCTTTTGGATAAATCACTAATGTTATTAAATCTTATAGAATACTTTATGGGAAAGAGACATAATGTAGAGATTTGTTCATTTATTTGATTAACCAAATGTTAATATAATTATTTTTGGGGGGGAGGTTTTTGCTATAGGGCACGTGCACTGGCCAGAAAGAGAGAGACAGAGAGACAGAGAGACAGAAAGCAAGAAATCACCCCCCAGGGGGATGGTCACGCCGAAATCCCTTCTCCTCCATTCTCCTCTCGGCATCCTGGGCATTCACGCACACGTGCCTGGCCTGAGTTTAAGCAACCAGGTCCAGGACTCGAACTGTGGTCAACTACATGTGAGTCTAGCGACATAGCCATTATGCTAACTGCTGGTCCCAATGTTAATATAATTTAACATAATGCATTTCAAAAGGTTAAAGCCAAGTATTTGGGAATAATAGACTGTTAGTGGAAGAGGATCGGAGAATAGAAAATATAAGTACAACTACATACTATCTTTTTTTAATTTGCCAGAGGGCATGGTAACTCACCAAAGAGAGATGGAGACATGCAGGAAAAGAGTGAGTAAATGCCTCCTTTGGGAAATGGCCAAACCGTAGTCCCCCCTCCTCCATCTTTCCTCCCTTTGGGATTTATGCACATGTGCCTGGCATTTTTCTCAAGCCACCAGGTTCAAGATGCAACCTGTGCAGTTGGCCATGTGGGTTTCAGCCATTCTAACCACCATACTATTTGTTGATCGTTTACTATTGTCTTAATACCAGTTCCCTAATTCTTCATAATTCTAGGAACTTCTAATTTGGGATTATAATTGAGTACAACATTAAAATTAAAATTATAGTTGTTAAAATATTTTCTTATACCTATTAAATTCTATATGTAAAATTGAATATATAATTTAAGAATCTTTTATTTTTAATTCATATTTTGCTCTTCTTGCCATAACATACAAAGGAACTTCAAAAAGTTTATAGAAGGATGGAATTAAAATTCATTTTTGTATAAAAATATTTTCAAGTTTATTTTCATACAAAAATATTTTGAAATCCATATCTTCTAAATAACAGACAAATGACATGAGCTGTTTGAAGAGTCCTTTAATTCTTTGGTAGCAAAAATAGTCCTTTGACTGGATGGTGAATCAATAGTAAAGTGAGACTCTATGAGTTTGGATCACGTAGGAACGTTTCATGTTCATGTTCATGTCCGAAGACCTTAAGAGCCACGCATGTATGTGTCCATAATGCAGGGTTGACTGAAGCTATGAGTAGGTGTTTAGATTTACCTTTTATTTCTCTTAAGACAGATTTTTGCTATAGGGTGCATGTACTTGCCAGAGAGAGAGACAGAGACAGAAAGTGAGAAATCACCCCCCCCCCAGGTGGTATGGTCATGCCATAATTCGTCTTCCTCCAGACTCCTCTCAGCATCATGGGCATGTATGCATACATGCCTGATGTGAGTTGAAACCATCAGGTCTAGGATTTGAATCATGTTTGACTATGTCGGAGTCCAGTGATGTAATTATTAAGCAATCTGCTGGTCCCTAGATTTATCAGCTTTTTTTGTTTTCTGTGAATTATTTCTTTTCTTCTTTATTTTTAGAAATTTTCTATAGAGTGAATGTGCTCACCTGATTGAGACAGAGAGAGCAAGAGGAAAAGTGAGAAAGCACCTCCCAAGTGGATGGCCACACCACAATCCCTTATTAATCAATCCTCTGCAGATTTTGGATAATTACACATAAATGTCAGGTGTTTCTCACCCCCTTGCATCCTGGACTCTAATGTTGTAGTAAGTCATGTGGAATCCAGCTGTCTTAGCCATAACACCATTGACTGGGACTTTTTAAAATTATTCATAGATATTTAAGACTATTCATATTTGTGAAGTACAATGTGATTGTTCAGTTCAAGAATACGAAGTGCAATGATTAAATCAGGGTGACCAGTATTTCTATTAGGTCAGTCATCTGTCATTACTTTGTGTAGGGAGCATTGGGAATATTTTTTAGTTACTCAGAAATGTACCATAAATTATTGTTAACTAGTCACCTCACTATATTCTATAAAACTAGAAATTGTTCCTCTTATCTATCTATAACTACAATTATATTTTAATCAAAATGTCTGACATTTTGAAGAGTCCAAATCAAATATTTATTTCTAAAATATTTGAAAGTCATTCCAGTATTGTCATGCCAATATTAGCAAAGCTTTTGTTAATAATTAATTTTTAACTGAACTTTAGAAAATACTTAATATAGAGACTATTTAGTAGCAATTTAAGATATTTCTATAACTTGCCATGCTGTCCGGCTTTCCTACTCTCGTTTTTCCCATTATGCCTAGTATGGAATTCCTTATGTAATTATTTCCACAACGCGGTAAATTTGAAATGATTATTCTCTGAGGGAGATACTAGACCTTCTCGTGCCATTTAGCATTAGTTTAACATGTGAGAACACTCCAAAACCATGATAAACTGTTCTAACATGATGAACTTACTTAAAAAGCTTGTTTTAGAAAATACTCTTCAAACATACCTGTTGTCCAGATCTCAAACCCAGTGAGATCAATATCATTCTGGTTTTAAAATAGTAAGGGTTTTGAATTAAAATAAGAAAAATAGAATGCTTGAATTCAGATAAGATATGTATACTCATGATATCCTTACCTATTTATATTTCTCTCAACTCGATGTAAGTCTGAACAGTGAATGAACCATTACCACATAATTCATCAATATGGAGATCAGATTTTTATTAAGATGACAGTATGTTACGGCAAAGATAAAGAAAAAATTGGAGCCTCTCAATCAAAACATGAAAAATCTATCCAAACTGCTGAGCGCTTCATCCTCTCCTCCCTCAATACTATATCACTGTCAGATTTTCCTGCAATTCAACAGCAACTAAAGAAGATATCACTGTTTGAAATTTGACTGTCATAGGTAGTAACATTAATCTTAATTTCAGTTATTCTTCAGAATGCCCTTCACATTGAAATTTCTTAAAATTCTATATGAGACATTAAATTACATTTTACTTTTAAAAAAAAAAAATTGTGGTAAACTTCACATAACATGGGACCAGCAAGTGGCATAATGGTTACGTTGCTGGACTACTACATAGTTGACTGTGGTTTGAGTCCCTAGACCCGGTGGCATTAAATTCACACTGGGTACGTGTGCATGCATGCCCAAGATCCTCAGAGGAGACTGGAGGAGAAGGGATTGTGGCATGGCCATCCCCCTGGGAAATTATTTCTTGCTTTCTGTCTCTCTGTCTCTGACTCTCCAGCAAGCACATATACCCTATAGCAAAAATCTCTCTCTCAAAAAAAATTACATAACACAAAATTTACCATATTAACCATTTTTACACGAGCAGTTTAATAATGCTAACTATATTTACATTATTGTACAACAAAGCTCTAAAATGATTTTAACCGGTATTTTTTTTTTTTTGGAGAGGTTTTTGCTATAGGGTATATGTGCTTGCTGGAGAGTCAGAGACAGAGAGACATTAGGCGAGAAATCACCCCCCAGGGGGGATGGTCATGCCGCAATCCCTTCTCCTCCATTCTCCTCTCGGGATCTTGGGCACGCACGCACAAGCGCCCTGCGTGAGTTTTAAGCCACCGGGTCCAGGACGCGAACCATGGTCGACTACATGGGAGTCCAGCGACATAACCATTATGCTAACTGCTGGTCCCTTTAACCGGTAATTTAAACTATATACCCATTTCAATGATTCCTCTTTTCCTCTTTCCCCAACTCCTAGAAACCACAGTTACCTTTTCTGGCTCTGTGAGCTTGACTACTACAGATACATTGAAGCAGTATTCATAATAGCCAAGGGCAGAACAACTGAAGTACTCATCGAGGGATGAATGGGTAAGGAAATGTCACACACACACACACACACACCCACACACACACACACACACACCCACACACACACACACACACACCCACACACACACACACACACACCCACACACACACACACACACACCCACACACACACACACACACACCCACACACACACACACACACACCCACACACACACACACACACACCCACACACACACACACACACACCCACACACACACACACACACACCCACACACACACACACACACACCCACACACACACACACACACACCCACACACACACACACACACACCCACACACACACACACACACACCCACACACACACACACACACACCCACACACACACACACACACACCCACACACACACACACACACACCCACACACACACACACACACACCCACACACACACACACACACACCCACACACACACACACACACACCCACACACACACACACACACACCCACACACACACACACACACACCCACACACACACACACACACACCCACACACACACACACACACACCCACACACACACACACACACACGCACACAATGGAAAGAAATCCTATCACATGCTATGACATTGATGAAATTGAAGACATTCTGTTGAAATGATTTAAGCCAATCACATAAAAACAAATACGTCCAATTCTACTTTCATGAAAAAGTTAATTTTTATTACATCCTAAGTGTATAAACAAACCAGAAGCTATATTTATTCCTTAAAAAGACTTCAGTAAATTCTCATATTTTGAATTTATTGAGTACCTGATGTGTAGATACAAGATGTGCCCATTTGGGGGACATTGAAGCAAGTATGAGTCCTGTGTGACATTTATACTCAAACAACTAAAACATGTCCAGCTGTCACTCTTCAATGATTAGATTTGTAAACAGAAATCTGGATAATGTGTATGAAATAGTATGCTATTTATTTTACAAATATTTTACCTGGCACAAAGTAACAATTGGTAAGAAACCCAGTCCATTTTTTATATATTTATATACTGCACAACAATTTCAAAAAGTCATTTTTTTTGGCTGAAGAAACTAGCTTACTTATTTTGAAATAGCTTCTTTGATATTATCAGAATTTATGTATGCAACCCTTGTTCTATAAGATAAACACATTTCTTAAATATATGTTCTAAATCTTATCTGAGATAAAATACAAATAAACCAAAGAGATGTCTCTATCCCAAGAGTATTCTAAAACTAAAAAGTAGTATAGATATAAATAAGTTTATTATAAATACATAATATATATTCTAGTTAATTAATAAGTCTAAGTGGTGACTTGGTCCTTGTTATAAATAATTGAATATTTGATAACATTAATTTATTTCAACAATGAAAAAAAGGTTACACTCCATAAAACTCTTAATATATTCAACTATTTATGAAAGAAATTAACAGAGATTCAAATAGGAAAGATAACTCTTCCCCCAGAAAAGTAGAATAATTAAGGTTTGATATAAACTTACTTTCAGTTAAGCTATGAAAAACATTTGAATTATGAAATATGAGATCATGCATACAGTAATATTTTTAGCCAAATAATGGAATTTTTCCTCACATAAGTGAGATTAAAAATTGACATTTAGAAAGATATCCCTAAATAATTATTATTTTAAATGTGTCTTTAATTTCTACTTAGCATTAGAAAAAATATATATTTCCTTATAGAATCCTTTCTGAAATGATAAAACTGAACAAAACACAAAATTCCTATGAAACCAACTCCTTGATCATGACCATGTGTGGCAGCTATTACACATTTCAGGCAACGTGAACACTTTAGATTTTTCCTAATTTTCAGCATATTCAATTCAAAATTAGAAGACATGTTTATCTCTTAAAATACAAACTTCACCTATCATGCATGTAGAAGCACACCCATACAAATACCACCACTTTTAAACTAAGACACAAACTAATATATCAAGACAAACGGATAAAGCAATCTCAAAGCACATTGCTTTCCAACATTCTCCTCAGTCATATATTTTTACTTAAAAATCAATATTGTGTATAATTCAGAGTTACATAATTTTATGGAATATAGAGATAAATAGAGCTACATACAGATTGGCATATGTACCATCTCACGTTGTTTCATTTGTGTGGTAAGAGGAGCTAGTGGATGAATATGGAAAATTTACTGCTGAGTGAAGCAAGCCAGGCTATGACAGAGAGGCATTGTATGCCCCACTTAATATTTACCGAGTGTCTGCACTCTACGACTGAAACCGATTGACTAAAGGATATAGAAACACAGTATATAGATGTAAATACCAGATATAGTGTGTGTGAAAGAGGAGGGTCTGAGGAAGGACATTTAGAAGAAAAATAGGGAGGCAAAACATTAATGGGACAAAGAAATGTGGTATTATCCGTCAAAGATAATTTATAGTTTTATCAAATGTACTAGGGAGAAATGTTCACCTGTTGAAATATCCATTTTGTAAGCCAAATAATGTGATTGAATGTATAAAAGAAAATGAAATAAATAAATAAATAAAATGTATTTCACAAAATCTGTTACTTTTTTCTTAATCTTTTCTGTGTATGTCAATTAAGTTATTTTAACCCAGTCCCCCTGCCTCCTCCTATTTTGACTATCCTACTTCACCCTGTGAACTCTTATTTTCTCCAAAATGGCTGACCATAAGGACATCCTATATCAATCAAGACTAATTCATATTTGTTATATGCCCAGAAAAGTATTAGGTCTACTGTAGGCTGTTTTTACATATAAAATATTTATACAAAAGAAAATCAATCATGAGCTTTGAATATTTTTATTGATGACAAAATTATCCAAACCAGCATGTGAAACGCATCCTCAGAATAATTTAAAGACATATCATTTGTCATTTGACTAGACACTTCCAACTGATTCTATTTCCTCCCTCCAAGACAAGGGCTTCTTATTTTCTTTTGCAATTTTGTCTTTCATTCCTTTTTTTTTTTTTTTTTAATTTGTTGCTACAGGGCATATGAGAGAGACAGAAAGAGATAGAGAGAGGGAAAGTGAGAAATTTCCCCCCACAGAGGTGGCTGTGGCACAATTATTTCTCCTCTACTCTCCTGTTGCAATTTTGAGCACACACACAAGGTCCCAGGCATGTTTTTCAAGCAGTAAGATCTGAGACTAGAACCACAAAGTGAGCCATGTATGATCCAGTGCCTTAACCACCATGCCATTGGCTGGAGCTAAGCTCCTCTTATTTATGTCAAATGAAAATAAGACTCACAGGGAAAAAAAATATTTTATTTGCTTTAATTAAACTGTAACTATATTGACAATAAATTTTATTTTAGATAGATCACTGAGTAAACAAAATAAGTTAATTATAATTAGTATTTATTTTGGAATTAAGCTGAAAAAAATTTAAAAAGTGTGAGGAATTGGTCATTGTTTCACTCTATAGAAATAGTTACATTTTTCTGTTCTATGATAGCATATAAACACAATATCTTCCAGTTGTCTCAGAAAATGTACTCTTTTGAACCATACATTCTCCTTAGAGTAACATTTTTTTAAAAACAGAAAAATATAGTTAGCAGAAAAAATATTTACCTTGTAAATTACTGAAATCAGAATAATCTGTAGAACATGTTGTTATAAAGAATGATGTCATACAATTAGAGCAACACCTACAAATTTTAACTGTTGTTTCATGATTTTCAGCACAGCTGCTGGAAGGCAGGAGGTAGTCCTTAATTCTGGCTTATCACCAACATGCAAGGACCAAAAAAGGAGTATATTTTCTGTTTTTTTTTTCTCTTAATTTTTGCCGTAGGATGTGTGTGCTGCCTGGAGACGAAGAGAGAGGGAGAGAAAATGAGAAAGCACCACCTGACTGTGACATGGTCCTTTCTCCTCCATTCTCCTCTTGGAACTTAGGGCATACATGCACATGTCCCTGGTGTATTTCTCAAGCTGCCAAGCCCCAAACTCAAACCTCACAGTCAGCCATGTAGAATTCAACTACCTTAGACTCCATCGACTGGCCCCAACATTATCATTTTTGTAGGATTTTGATGTAAACCTGATAGCTTTTTTAATGTCATCCTTGCAGCAGAAAATAATTTTCTAGTGAAAAAATAACAAACCTGATAAGTTTTGCACAATTTCTTCACTTTCATAGTTTCTGAAATATAGTTGAACTCAGTTAAAAGAAAGTTTGAAAATTAATATTATTGAACTGGACTCAAGGCCTCGTAGCTAAGGGAGCTGGATCTCACATAGCTGGATACAGTTTGATTCCTGACCTTAGAGGCTTAAAAAATAAGCCAAGCACATGTGTATGTATTCAACACTTCAACAGGATGAAGAAATGGACAAGAGTTTGTAGTGTGAGCACCCTTCATTGAAGGATGCTTTATCCCTCTCTGCCTAGTGCACGTATACTTTGGTAAAAATATTAATAATAATAATAAAAGTACTGTTATTTATATATTCACTATTATAGCAAGTAATATTGATAACTATTCGTGTAATTTTTTTTTTGAGAGGTTTTTGGTATAGCGCACTTGCACTTGCCAGAAAGACAGAAACAGAGAGGCAGAATGTGAGAAATCACCTCCCAGGGCGGATGGCCACACTGCAATCCCTTCTTCTCAATTCTTTTCTCAAGATCTTGGGCATGCATGCACATGTGCCCGGCATGAGTTTAAGCCACCAAGTCCAGGACTCAAACCATGGTTTACTACAGGGAGTTCAGTGACATAGCCATTATGCCTACTGTTGGTCCCAACTATTTGTGTAATTTTGATTCCTGTGATAGAGTAATGGTTTTTCCACAATATTCTTTATATCCTCCTACTAAATTTACAGAAACTTAGGGTTTAGTTAGCTATAACATCATGCAAAACACAATGCATTTTCCAATTTCTCATGAACCGAAGTGTCCCCAGGTATCTCAGTTGCATCCAAGATATCTAAGATCAAGTGTCCTATGGCAGTTTCCAGAATTTTTTCTTAAGAGAAGATTAATATTTCCTCTTTCTCTTCATGCTGAAAATTAGCATGTATCTGTAGCAGCTTCAGCCTCATTCTGAATTAAATAACAAAGACCACCTAGAAAAAACAAACCTGGAGAAGTTTCAGCCCATCCGAAATCTGTGGAGAACAGCAGTCATTACAGCCCTGGAAACTTACTTCTATCCCTTCAAGTGAAAGACATTTTCATGTTGTTTTTAGATGAATATGGAAGATTTACTGCTGAGTGAAGGAAGCCAGACTATGAAGGAGAGACATTGTATGTCTCCACTTAATATATACTAAGTGTCCCCACTCTATGGCTGAAACTGAATGACTAAAGGATATAGAAACAGTAAATGATTGTGAATACCAGATACAGTGTGGGAAGAGGGTGGGTGAAGGAGTAGAGTATTAGAAAGAACATTAAGGAGAAAAATAGAGAGGCAAGTCATTTATGGGACAAAGAATTTCACTATTACTTTTGATGTCTGCTTCTCATGGACAAACCTAATTTCAGAGGATGGAGTTATTTAAATGTCCTTGATTTCAGCTTTGAAAAATGCACTCATTTCTTCATGCAGCTATTTTAAAAACCAAGTAGAATAGTACATGGGAAAGTATTTTTGAAATGTGAAATTCACTGAAAAAATGTCCAGAATGTCAACAATGGCATATAACCTCCCCTAGATCCTATTTAAAACTCTCAGAATGCATGCATGGACTAGAGAAAAGCTGAATTCACCCAACATCAATTTGTTGGAATAAAAATCTAAGTGAAACACTGGATAAGAAGTCATGAGAATGCCATCATTAGGACCCCAACTACCCTCGTCGAAATCAGCGAGTACATGACTTTTCCAGCAGAGCAATCAGTAATGACTATGCTTGTGGAGTAATCAAATTCATTGAAATAAATGTATGTTAATTTCATACTAATGTTTAAGTTGATGAACTATATTTTTAATCACCCAGTTGTGGATGTGTGTGTCATAAAAAAAGTGACCTTCATCTAAATTATAAATCAGGTTATCTTTTCTTTCCTTAGTGGCCTGAACATATACAGGTAGTGTTTATCCATTCCTTAAGTTCTTCTCTGTCAAAATTGTCTTTTCCTCCAGGTTGAACATAGCAATATATTCTTCCGTGGTCGCATCGGTTAATGAGAGAATTTTACCAAACATCCAGGCACTTGCTATTGTTCTTACTTCTAATTTTGTGACACATGGCTGTTCAGTATGAGGCATTATGAATAAAAAGTGAACTCTCAAGAAATGTTCCTCTCAAAGAACAAAATTGAATATCTCCTTGACTTCGGACATGCCATTAAGCAAACAAATGTTGACACCAAAAAATAAAACTTTAGACTTTTTTTGGCTATAAATTTCTTCCATATCTTGTATTTAAACTTTTTCAACAAGCTCAAGATGATCACTGCAAATAATTTCATTTACAGAGACATACTCCCTTCTTGTGTAAGGATAAATATGAATGAAGCCAAAAGGCATAGATACAGAGGAACAGGTATCAGTGTCTACTAGCAGTGTTTCTTCTGGATTTTCATCTTGTGTCAAATTCCTTCAATTGTGCTCTCTGGCCCTGGAGATTTTTAGTGCAAATTTGGAGAAATTGTTCAATTATTTGGGGCAGACAAAGAGCATTTGCCTGTGAGGAATTACTGTCTGCCAACTATCAATAGATTTGGTTGTGCTTTCTTTTCAGCTACTTTTCTAGCACATCTATGCAGGTAAAACTTCACTTGTAGCTCACATATCTTCTGTAAAAATCTGTGCTTCATTAGTTGCTACACCATTTTCTATAACTGCTTATGATTGTGGACCTCTGAAGGTTCACAACTCATTGATCAATTCAATAAGGCATTTCCGAAGCTTAGAAAAAAACTGGAAATCTTGTTAGAGGTTATGTTGTTCCTGCATTCACATACATCCAACAGATTCACTTCGGTTGTTTCTTCCAAGGCAATGGATTATACATGTATTAGTCTATCCCAATGGGTCCCTACCCTCCAAGCCCAGTGTTTAGCCAAAATGGAATTGGGAGACTTATTTCCTCAGGCCCTGTCTTGTAGGTACAATACCCTAGCTCCTTCCACAGCCTGGAATTTACCAATTTAAACTATATTTGCCGTCCATTTACTACAGTCAGATTATAAGGACACCAAAAATGAATTGTATCAGCAACATTATAGAATAATCTGAATGATAAGAATTTAGGACCATTGCCTGTGCCACCTTGAGAAGTGATTGAGATTGATCTCAAAAAGTAAAGTTCATGTAAGTCACTCTTGCTGGTATTTCTAGGTGTAGCTAATGAGTGGACAATGGGTCTTTGTGCACTGTCTGTCCATAATATATTTGCTGAAGTAATGTCTCGTAAATTTATGACTTATCCTCCAAACTGCACATTACCAACTAAATTTTACAAGTGAGTTTACAATTGAGGTTTGTAATACTCCCATAACTAATAATAAATCTGTTCTTTAACTAAAATCAAATTTTTCCTTCTTTCATACAATCATCTGCAGGAATTCATGGTGTGGTGAGAAGGAAAATGACTTGTAGGAATCCCTGGTCTCTTGGATTTATTGATGTCAAGTAATACTAGAAATCCACCAAATTTGTAATATACTGTGTAGTCTTCAGAGGCTGAAAAACGAAAACTGAGGGACTGTGATGATGGATAGCATTAAAAAATAGACAATCTTGTGAATAGGAAGGCATTCATAGCATTTAATACTGAAAAAGAAAATGTATAGTTTTCACTTAGATGTAGACTTCTTCCCTATTTTGGGACAATGTCCTCAGAAAACTTAAATTTTTAGGGGAAAACATACTTTATCTACTGTGGGAAAAAAAGGTATTTTTGTAGATTTGGAAAATTTTGCTTGAAACTCCTTATTACTCTAATAGGGATGAAAATAAGACAGTAAAAAGTGGGAAGCATTGAAAGAGATTTTGGTCATTTATGTGACAGGTAACTGAAAAAAAAAGCCTATTTAGCTTGTTTTGAACAAAATTTTCCTCACTTTGATCCATAATCTGACTTCCATTTGGGTTTGAGAAAATGATAAGCTTCTGCAGATAAAGTCGGGTCAGATAAAGAAAGAAAGAAATATGGTATTAATGTGTATTTGTGATTAACATGCATTTATGAAGGTTAATTAATATTTAGGGAATTAAAAACTGAGGAGAGGCAAAATTTTGTCAAGAAACATATGGCAAAAAGCATGTGATAGCCTCTCTGTCTCCAAAGATAATGTCTTGGGAATTACCATCAGCAATACAAAAGAGCTGAAGAAAGCTTCATGGTTGTACTAAATGCACATTTGTAAAAAGTATATAATTTTCAACTTTAATGCCATTTATGTTTTGGGTCAAATAATTTTTGTGGGGACTGCTCTGTGCATTGCAGAATACTTAACCACTTCCTTGGCTTCTATGCAATAGTTACATACAAATCAGCGCCTTCCCCTTCTCCTGTGATTCAGTCAAAAAAATGACTGTGTGTGTGTGTGTTGTTATTGTTTTTTAACAAGTCTCTCACTGTTATAAATCTCCTGCTTCAACCTCTTGAATAGCTGGAACTACAGGAATATATACCACTGTGCCCAGCTTTTAAAAATGAGTTAAAAAGGGACCAGCAGTTAGCCTAATGGCTATGTTGCTGGACTCCCACGTAGTTGACTGCGGTTCGAGTCCTGGACCCGGTGGCTTAAACTCATGCTGGGCGCGTGGGTGTGCGTGCCCAAGATCCCGAGAGGAGAATGGAGGAGAAGGGATTGCAGTGTGGCCATCCTCCCTGGGGGGTGATTTCTCACTTTCTACCTCTCTGTCTCTCTCTATCTGGCGAGCGCACATGCCCTATAGCAAAAACCTCTCCAAAAAAAAAAAAAAAATGAGTTAAAAAATAATGGCCAGATGTTCCCTTTAGACAAAAATCTTACCAGTTGAGAATTACTGGTAAAATACACACACACATACACACACACAAACGGGGAGGGGTGTCTTCAGAAAGTTCTTGGAGACTATATACTGTTATTATTATTATACACACACACACACACACACACATATATAATTTCTTTTGTCAAAAATAATTTGACTGTATGTTTTCTGTTTTCTTCTACTTTCCTTTTTTTTTTTTCTAAAGATAAATTTTTGCTATAGGGCACGTGAGCTTGCCAGAGAGACACAAAGAGACAGAAAGTGAGAAATCACACCCTGGGGGTGTTAGCCATGCCACAATCCCATCTCATCCATTCTGTTCTCAAGATTTTGAGCACACACACATATAGAGCCAGTGTGATTTTCAAGCCGCAGTTCGTAATTTGAACTGTGGCCGGCCACGTGGGAGTATAGCACTTTAACCAACATGACACCTGCTGACCCCTTCTTCTACTTTCTGGAAACATATTTTGCTATCATTGTGTTGAAATTATAAGTCATTTAATTTTAACCTATTTTAAATGAAGTTTTTATGAGTATAAATTGAACTTTAATCAATGTTTTAGCTTTATCTGACACATTTTGATAAAATATTTTATTATAACTTATATACTTCCTAATTTTATTTTAATTTTTTAGCTAGATTTAGAAACACACATTTTTCAATATAAGCATTGTACTAAAGACTCTAGAAAATTTACTTTCCTAATACTCATACTTTGATTCTTTCAGATTATACATAGTGCCAAATCTATAATCTATAAATAATGATCATTTTAAACCTTATTTTCTAATTCTTATGTTTTTGGCAGGTCTTATTACAATAACAGAGATTTTTGTCAGGCATCAGGGGCTATTGCTCATCTCAATCCACCACATTTGGAGTGGGGGAAAGAATGGGTTGCAACCTTAGTGAATGTCCTCTGGCTTTGTAGTCTCTCCTGAGTGGCACCCTCCTAGATTTTTGACTGTGACCATGAAGTTACCATCCTATTAACCATGCAGGGACATTAAGCGGTGCACTGTAGTATTTCTGGCCTATTTTTTGCACAACATCTCACTACACCCTGCTGAAAAGTCCAGCAGATATCTTAAAAGGCACACAACAGTGAACATGCAGGAAGCACCATGTCCAAGAAGTCTTTGTTCTCTATGTACCGAGTGACTGCTGGAGATTTTATTCCATCCTTAAAAGCAATGTCTGTATTCAGCCTCCTCTGTGTTCCACAACTTCTGAAACTTGCATTGATAATATTGACTATATGTTTGAAAACCCTGTTATTCTTTTTTCCTCTAGCTTTGTTCAACACGTAGATTGACTGACTCATCTTTTCTCTAGCAGTAAACCATTGCCTCAGCTAAGCCTGATCTTAGCTCTTGCTAAGTTTGACCAGTTTCCCCAAGTTGGAAATTGCTAGCCAGTAATTACCAGCTTTATGAAGAAAGGTTCTTCTCAGCAATTTTACTTAAAGTTTTCTTCACTGATTTTGAGGACCTCTGGTAGCTCCAAAAACCCTTATGCTTATCATTTATCTGACACTTTATTAGTTATTGCAATAAAGCGTTGGCCTCCAACATCCTACTGTACTGTACTAGGCAGGAAAAATCTCCCCAGTACTCTATACACAATTTAAAAGAAAGGCAAAAGGTGAAATGCACCTAACAAAATTAGACTTTTTAAAGAACACAAGTTGGTGATATTTAGTATATTAAAAATGTTGTGCACTTAATACCTTTATCACATACCAAAACTATTTTATCTCCTGAAAATAAAAACTCTTATTCATAGAAAGTCAGTTCTACTTTCTCCTTCAGCCAGGCTCAGGGCATTACCAATCTGTTTTTGTCTCTAAGGATTGAACTAATCTGAATATTTTTTTCTTCTTTTTATCCATTTCTATTCTTTTTTTTAAATTTAATTTTCTTTTATACATTCAATCACATTATTATTTGGCTTACAAAATAGATATTTCAACGGTGAACATTTCTCCCTCATACAGTTGATATAAGTATAAATTATCTTCAACAGATAATACCACATTTTTTTGTCCCATTAAGGCTTTGCCTCCTTATTTTTCTTCTAAATGTCCTTCCTCAGACCATCCTCTTTCACACACATTATATCTGGTATTTAAATCTATATACTGTGTTTTTATATCCTTCAGTCAATTAGTTTCAGTCATAGAGTGTGGACACTCGGTATACATTAAGTGGGGACATATAATGCTTCCCCTTCATAGCCTGGCTTGCTTCACTCAGCAGTAAATCTTCCATATTCATCCACTTCCTGTCAAAAGTCACATTTTTTTTTTTTATGACTGAGTAGTATTCTGTAACATATATGTGCCAGTTTTTCTATTCATTCATCTTTTCGGGGGCATTTGGGTTATTTCCATGACTTAGCAATTGTGAATAGTGCCGCAATAAACATAGATGTGCAAGCACTTTTCCGATGATGAATTCTTCTGTCCTTTGGGTAGATACCAAGGAGTGGGATTGCTGGATCATATGGTAGTTCTATTTGTAGATTTTTGAGATATCTCCAAATCGTTCGCCACAGTGGTGGACTAATTTACATTCCCATCAGCAGTGTAAGAGAGTTCCCCTTTCATCACAGCCTTGCCAACACTTACCATTTTTTTGTTTTTTCAAACTTAGACATTCTGACTGGGGTTAGGAGGTATCTCATTGTTGTTTTGATCTGCATTTCCCTTACAATGATGGATGCTGAGCATTTTCTATATGTCTTTTGGCTATTCGTATGTCACCTTTAGGGAGTGTTTTCTTTTTTTTCTCATTCTCCCATCTTTTTATAGGGTTGATCATCTTTTTTTCCAAACAGCTGCTTGAGTTCCTTGTGTATTCTGGTTATCAGTCCTTTATCTTATGCATAATTTACAAAAATATTTTCCCATTCTGAGTGCTGTTGATTTGCACTAATTACTGTGTCTTTTGCCATGGAGAAACTTCTTAGTCTGATATAATCTGGCTTGTCTATTTTGGGGATTATCGACTGTGCTTTGAGGGTCTTATTTAAGAAGTCTTTCCTTACACTGATGTCTCCCAGAGTTTCCCCAGTGTTTTCCAGGAGCAGCTTTATAGTTTGAGGTCTTAGATTTAGATCCTTGATCCACCTTAACTTGATTTTTGTCAAAGGTGAGAGGTAGGGGTTCAGATTCATCTTTCTGCAAGGGGAAGTCCAATTTTTCCAGCACCACTTGCTGAAGAGGCTTTCCTTTTCCCACTGGATTGACTGATACCCCTTGTCAAAGATCAGTTGACTGTATGATTGGGCATTTATTTCTGGGGACTATTCGTTTCTGGGGACTATATTCTGTTCCATTGATCCACATGTCTGTTTGAGTGCCAATACCATGCTGGTTTTTTTTTAAAGATTTATTATTTTTTTAAAGAATTATTTTTTTTTATTTATTCATTCATTTAATTTGACCAGAGAGAGACACACACAGAGAGAGAGAGCGAGAGTGAGGAAAAGTGAGAAAGCAAGCCACCAGTTCTGGGACTTGAACCTTGGTTGGCCACACCAAAATCCTCCAGCGCCTTAACCACCATGCCGCCTGCTGGTCCCAAGATTTATTTATTTTTAATTTATTATCATTATTCTTCTATTTCAATCAGAGAGAGACAAGCAGAGAGAAAGAAGAGTGAGAAAACAAGCTACCAGGTCCAGGACTTGAACCGTGGTTGGCCATGTGGTAGTCTAGCTCCTCAACCACCTTGCCACCTGCCAGCCCCCAGAACCATGCTGTTTTGATAACCACAGCATTGTAGTATATTTTTGAGTCAAGGAGTGAGATGCCCCCCCACTTCACTCTTCTTGTGCAGAATTGCTTTGGCAATAAGGGGTCTTTTATGATTCAGAAAAACTTTATGATTGTCTTTCCTAGATCTGTGAAGAATGTGTCTGGTACTTTGGTAGGCATTGCATTACATGTGTAGATTAATTTGGGTAGAATTGCCATTTTGATTATATTAATTCTTCCTATCCAGAAACATGAGATATCCTTCCACTTTTCTGTGTCATTTTCAATTTCTCTTTTTATCTTCTCGTAGTTTTCCTTGTGAAGGTCTTTAGCTTCTTTGGTTAGATTTATCCCTAGGTATCTTATACTTTTTGTGGCAATGGTAAATGGAATAACTTTTTTCTGTTCTATCTCAGTTTGCCTGTTGTTCATATACAGAAATGCTATAGATTTCTGGATATTAATTTTGTATCCTGCAACTTTACTGTATTCATAT
>NW_006205268.1:87737-95988 GCF_000334495.1 Tupaia belangeri chinensis
TTTTTTTTTTTGCATCAATCGATATGACCATATGGTTTTTATCTTTCTTCCTGTTAATATGGTGTATTACGTTTATGGTTTGCATAGATTGAACCAACCTTGCATTCCTGGAAAAAAATCCTACCTGATCATGATGTATAATCTTTTTTATAAGTTGCTGGATATGGTTTGCTTGTATTTTGTTGAGAATCTTTGTGTCTATATTCATCAAGGCTATTGGTTTATAGTTTTCCTTTCTTGTCCTGTTCTCATCTATTTTAAGGATAACAAGTGATAGAGGCTTCATAGAATGAGTTAGGGAGAGATTCACCCTTTTGGATCTTTTTTGGGAGGTTATTTATTACTGATTCAATCTTCTGGCTTGTTATGGACCCATTCAGACTTTCCATATCCTCCTGGCTCAATCTTGGTAGATTATATGTGCCCAGGAATTCGTCCACCTCATACAGATTGTCTTGTTTCTTGGCATACAGATGTTCATAGTATCCTCTAATAATGTTTTTTATTTCTACTATGTCTGTTGTTATTTGGCCTTCTTCATTGCAGATCTGATTCACCTGATTCCTTTCTCTCATCTTCTTAATAAGTCTCAATAATGATGTATCAATTTTGTTTATCTTTTCAAAGAACCAGGTTTTACTTTCATTTATTTTCTGTATAGTTTGTTTATTTTCTATTTCATTTATTTCTGCTTGTATCCTTATTATTTCCTTTCTCTTAGAGTTTTTGGGATCTTTTTGCTGTTGCTTTTCCAATTCTCTGAGGCATGATGTTAGATGCTCCATTTTTCTTTCCATCTTCCTCTTATGTGCACTAAATGCTATGAGCTTCCCTCTAATGACTGTTTTAGCAGTGGAAACTCCTGTCCTCGTTGTCACTTGCTTTCATGAATGTTTTGATTTCAGTCATTATTTCTTCAGTAGTTGTGGAGTCATTCAGGAGTAGGTTATTTAGTTTCTATGTATTTGAATATTTTTGAGGATTTCTCTTGCAATTAAACTCAAGTTTAATTCCATCATGGTCGGAGAAGATGCTAGATATTGTTTCTATGCCTTTGAATCTGTAGAGGCTTGCTTTGTGTCCTATGATGTGGTCAATCTTCAAGAAGATTCCATGTGGGAGTGAGAAAAAGTGTATCTCATGGTTTTGGATGGCAACTTCTATAGATGTCTGTTAAGTCCATTTGATTTATGATATCATTTAGGTCCTTTATCTCTTTACCTATTTTTTGACTAGATGATCTGTCCAGAGGAGATAGTGCAATGTTGAGGTCTCCAACAATTAGTGGATTGCAGTCTTTCCCCCCTTTTAGATCTAACTCTTTCCTTCACATATTTGTGTTTTCCTGTGTTAGGTGCATTGATATTAATAAGCATTATATCTTCTTGATCGATTGACCCTTTTACAGCAATAGAGTGCCCTTCTTTGTCGCTTTGAAGAGTTTTTGTTTTAAAGGTTATTTTGTCAGAAATTAGTATGGCAACTCCAACTTTTTTGGTTCCCATTCGCATGTAAAACCTTTTTCCAATCCTTCACTTTCAGTCTATGTATGTCTTTATCCAGGAAGTGGGTTTCCTGTAGGCAACAGATAGAGGATTTCTGTTTTTTAATCCATTCAGCCAGTCTGTCTCTTGATTGGAGAATTTTATCCATTAACATTCAATGTTATTATCAATGTTACTAGACTTGTCCCAACGTTTAAGTTAGCCATTGTCTTAGTTGCCTTTTATTCCTTTGTTTCTGGCTGTTACTTCTTTAGTTTTCCTGGAACAGTACTTTCCTAAGTGTTTCTTGAAGAACTGGCCTGATGTTGGCATATTCTTTCAAGTTTTGTTTGTCTGAGAAGATTTTAATCTTTTTTTACCATATGAAAGATAATCTTGCAGAATATAATAATCTTGGTTGAAATTGTTTCTCTCTTAACACTTTCAGTACATCTTCCCATTCTTTCCTTGCTTGCATTGTTTCCGTTGAGAAGTCTGGTGTTAGTCTGATGGGATGACTTTTGTGAGTCAGTTATCGCTTCTCTCTTGCCAGTTTTAGTATCTTACCTTTGTGGTCTTTGCCAGTCTAGCTAAGATGTGCTTTGGGGAAGATCTTCTTGGGTTGATTCTATTTGGAGTCCTTTGTATTTCTTGAGTCTGGATGTTCGAGTGCCTCTCTAGACTTGAGAAATTTTCTTCCAAGATTTCATGGGATAGATTTTTCCATGCCCTTATTAGTTTCTTCATATTCTAGGATACCAATTATTTGGATGTTAGAGTGTCTAATAGAATCTAATATTTCTTCTACTTTTTTGTTATTTTCTCTATCTTTTTTGGTGGTTTTCTCTAGGTTAGAGGTTTTATCTTCTGCATCAGAAATTTGATCTTCAGCATGGTCTAATAGACTTTTAATACTTTTAAGAGAGTTTTCGATTTCCTATATTACAGACTTCATCTCTAATAGTTCCATCTGATTCTTTCTTAGTATGTTCATTTCTTCTTTTGTATCATGGAAGGACTTTATAATCTCCTGTAGTTAATTGTCTCTTTTCTGTTCCAACTCATAGAATTTGGTCACCATGAATGTTCTAGATTCTTTCTGGGACTCTTCGGTAATGTCCTCTGGTTTTTTTTTTTTTTTTTTCAAGAAATGTAAGGGAGTCACTGTGTTCTTTTCATGAAGACATATTTCCTACTTTATTCAGACCTGAAGCTCTTCTTCTACTTCTAACCATAGGGAGATGGATTCACTTTGGAATACCTTTTAAGAGAACGTTTTCTCGAATAGGAGCAATTGTGTTTCCCTTTTACTATGGACTGAAGACTGCCAAAGTCTTGCTTCTGTTGTGTTTAGCAAGGTGATCCAAAGAGGAGTATTCTATTCAGATGTATGGCTGACAGAGATAGGGGTCTCTGTCTTGGGGGTGCTGGAGCTGGAGCTGGGGCAGGGGCCCTGCCTCAGTGTTCCTTAGGCCAGGGTTCTGGAGATGGAATAATACATAATAATTTATTATTATTTAAATAATTATAACAAAATAAGAGACCTTTTTGTATCTGTCTTCTTTCATTTAGTATATTCTTAAGATGCATTCATATCTTATTGAGTATCAGAACTTCATTATGTACTGTGTGTGGCTAAATTACATTAAATGTAACAGCACATTTTGTTTGTCCAATTTTTCAAAGATGAACATTTGGGTTGCTTTCACCTTTAGGCTACTGTGGGGTCAAAAAGATGTGGTTCCTTTTCTTATCCCTCCCAAAAGACAAGATCAACATTCCTGTAATTAAAGATAGTTTAAGAAGAGAACAGCATAACACATTTATTTAACCAGTTTTACCTGACCTGGAGCCTTATGCATTCATTCAGAGAAAACTTCATCTTAATGTTTAGGTTTGGTGAAGAATGCACAGCCATGTAGAAATTTGGCTGGACAGAATGTAATCATAATAGACTGAGGGGGAAATTCTGTAAAGTCTTCCTGTTCAGATACTTCTCAGCCTTTGTGTCTAACATTTCTTTCTCCTTGTAATGGCACAAGACAACTCTAGGATGAGGATCTTTAAGGAAGAAAGAAGAGGGAGAAAAGGACCTTTCCAGCTTTCATGATTTGCTTTAAAGAAGAGAAGCCCT
The DNA here is from genome assembly GCF_000334495.1 of Tupaia belangeri chinensis. Lineage (NCBI taxonomy): Eukaryota > Metazoa > Chordata > Mammalia > Scandentia > Tupaiidae > Tupaia > Tupaia belangeri. Next base: position 91,356 of record NW_006205268.1, read on the forward strand.
CATTTCTAGGACTCATTTTGGAGAAGAGGAATTTTGGTTTCTGTGATTTGCCTCGTGAGAAAAGACAGTGAGAAAAATGAGGACAGGAGAAGGTTGGGGAGACTTTATTCTGGGATCCTCCAATCTCCTTCACTTCCAATTACTCAGCATGCCAAAGCACTATACTCTGGGGCACCAGTCCCTGTGCTTCCTCAGGGACAGTGTCTGTTAACTTATCCTGAAAATATGCCCTACTTTCTTATTTTCATTAAAAAATAAAACTTCTTAAATATTATGATGTGCTAATTGGAAGTCAGATTCTTCCTCCTGCTGAGTGTTTTATTGTTGTTTATATATAATATGTATATATATATATATACTACGGGGTTTATAAATTCACGGTAGAGAGACAGAGATAAACAGAGAGAGAGAGAGAGAGAGAGAGAGAGATAAATCACAACCCCCAGAGGGGATAGACATGTCACAATCCGTTTTCTCCATTCTCTCAGGATTTTGGGCACACACACACAAACACAGACACACACACACAATGCCTGGCATGGTTTTCAAGCTGCTGAGTTCCAGACTAAGAGTTTGCAGTCAGCCATCACGTGGGATCCACTGCCTTAACCACCCTGCCACCTGGTTAACCAGGTTATATAACTTTTTAAAGGCTATATTCTTAAATTTTTAGAGGCTATATTTTTGAAAACACTATTTGACTGACTTTGCCATACAAAACCATCAACTTAGAAGGCATGTTTTCTTTCTAATGATAATTAAATTAAATGTTTAAATCTGCAAATTTAGCCTGGTCAGAGGATTGGAGCCACACCCTTGAAGTGATCTCACAATCTAAGCTGCATAGACGCTTTATAAAGATGTGTTCAGGATGAGCAGTTGGTGCAATGGCAACGTTGCTGGACTCCCATATAGTTGACCCGGTGGCTTAAACTCACACTGGGCACGCGTGTGTGTGTGTGTGCCCAAGATCCCGAGAGGAGAACAGAGAAAATGTGATTGCAAAGTGGCCATCCACCCTGGGAGGGGGGCAGTGATTTCTCACTTTCTGTTTCTCTGTCTCTCTGTCTTTCGGGTGAGCGCACGCACCCTATAGCAAAAACCTCTCCAAAAATAAAAAAAAAGATGCTTTCAAGGTATTTTTTCTGATTTCGAGTGTTTATAATCACACCACAGAAGTGTTTAAATAAGTTTTTTGGAAACTCTTTAAATTGAAAGAAAGGTTTGAGTCTTCCCCATGAGTCTAGATTTCCAGGACTGTTTCAGTAGCAGAATCCAGTAGAAGTGACAGGGTGTTGTGCAAATTTCTTGTCCAGGTCTTAAGAAACTAGTAGTTTCAACCCTCTGAGTCTAAGAAAATTTGATGATTGTGAAATTCAGCTATCATGCTGTGAGGAAGCCCAAGCTTCCCATAGAGAAGTCCACATGGAGTAGGAACAACAGCTCTCATCATCTTGCCAGCTATGTTGGCAACATGTGGCAGAGAGATGAGATATCCCCCCCAAAGCCTTGCCCATATTGCAGATTGCTAAACAAAATACATTGTTACTCTTGTTTTAAGCCACACTACTCAGGGTGGTTTGTTTCAGAGCAATAGATATCCAGAACACATACACACGCACGTGCATATTAATTTCTAATTATGTCTCAAACATATGTTGCTAAGTGAATTTACTTGAGAACAAAACATGTTCTTAAGATTTTGGGTTGGGAAATGTGGCAATAAAAGAATGCACTAAGTTTTCAAGATACATTACACACTTCCACTAGATTTTCAGTTGCATATTATTTTTTTGTTGCATGAACGTTCATTTCAACCTATTGTCTGCATAACAAAGATTTTTATCTCAGGTATTACGTGGAATACTTGCTATGTTATTGAGATGGTTGTTCAGGTAGGAAAAAAATTCCACTTTCCCTGCAAGTACACATTGATTGTCTTTACGTTCTACTGAGTACCATTTGCAAACATGCAATAGCTGCTATTGTATTGTGTCTTTGTTCAATGTGATCAATGACAACAGAGTTCAAAAATCTCTTTTCTGACTGCTTTCATTTCTTTGGTAATTAATAATAAAGTGGCTAAAAATTTACTTCTACACCCAACATTCATGTAATATTAATCTGTGCTAAATTACTTTTGCAGCACACACTTAATAAATGTTAAGAATAATAACAACAAGAACATAGTATGTTTTTATTTACTTAATCACCCCAACCTTCACCACATTTAGTGTTTTCAATAAAAAAAAAAACACACATAATACTTCCTAGCACTGATTCTTTTTTTTTTTTAATGTGGTGTAAGGTGTGTGAACTTGCTAAAGAGACAAAGTTTGAAAACATTTCCCAGTGTGGATGGTCAGACAAAAATCACTTTTCTATTCTTCTCTTGGGATTTTGAACACACACACACACACAAACACACGCCTAGTGTATTCTAGAAAAAAATACTGTACTTAGTATTTAGAGCAAGGAGAAAATAGAAAGTAAACTCCTAATCTTTAAGAATCACTATGAAACAATCATTTGAAGAAATTTAATGTTAAAATTTTAAGTTCTGCATTTTCAAAATCACCATGCTTGTCATCGATTGCAGTACATTACTTAAATTAACATAGGTTACATAATTAAATCAGTAGCATATAGTGTCCACATTTAAAAAAATAATAACTGTGCATGTTACAATTAGTTGACTCATAGATTCAGTGAAGTACAGTATAACAAATATATTCTTCTATGCAAAGCTATAATACATGTATTTCACATACAATTTAATGTATATATTTAACATGTGTAAGTTGACATTTTTTAACATATGTGTATTCACATGAGATAATAAAACCACCAATGTAAGAGCATAGCCATCATGTAAAAATTTTCATCTGTAATCTCTTTTCATCCGACTTCATCTTAACTAGATAATTAATGATATGCTTTTATTTACTATAGATTACACTGCACCTATCTAAACTATCAAACTGTTTAGAATCAAATTGTTAAAGAATCAAATCATACAGAATGTACATCTCTCCACGTATTTGTCCTTTTTTAAAAATTGTCATTCTAGTATGTGTGCTTCTGGCAGTATCAATTTGTAGTTATACTTTACATTTTCTGAATGCTAATGATGCTGAGAAACTTTGCATATGCATACTTGCCATCCATATATCTTCTGTGAAGTGCCAGTCCAGATCCTTAGCCAGTTTTTTAATTGATTTGTTTATTCTCTTCTTGCTGAATTTTGACTCCTTTGTATATTCTGCATAAAATCCTGTTATTTATAAACTTTTCAAAGAATATTTTCCAGGATCTAACTTGACTCTACATTCTTTTAAGTTTTTACTTCTTTTTTTCTTTTCTTTTCTTTTTTTTTTTTTTTTTTAAGATTTTTGCTATCGGGCACACACACTCTCTGGAGAGACAGAAATCGAGAAAACACCCTCTGGGGAGATGACCACACCACAATACCTTCTCCTCCAGTCTCCTCTTGGGATTTGGGGCTCTCACGCACACGTGCCTGGCATGAGTTTTTTTTTTTTTTTTTAATTTTGTGGCATGAGTTTTTTTTTTTTTTTTAATTTTGAATATTAATTTATTGCCCTCTGGCCCATAGTCCCAGCTGTTTCTTTTACGAACACAGAAGCTTTGATGTGGCAATTCTTTTTTTTTTTTCTTTTTTTAAAAATTTTTATTATCATTATAATCTTCTTTATATTACATTGGATTACAGATAACTTTACAGTGTATTACATTACTTTTTCAAAAGGGAGTGCCATGCATGTCAGTCAATACAGAGACATTAATCTCCCCACTTCATCATTCAATAAGCCACCAGGTCTAGGACTCGAGCTGCAGTCGACTAAGTCGTTGATCAGAGACATAATCATTATGCTATCATTTGGTTCCTTTAATGAATCTTGCTTTTTTAATAAATGTAAAAACTCTGTCTAACCCAAAACCATAACGATTTTTACTTCTATAATGTTCGTTTTAATATATTATTATTATTTTTTGGGGGGGAGAAGTTTTTGCTATAGGGCTCATGAGCTCGCCAGACAGACCGAGAGAGATAGAGAGACAGAAAACGAGAAATCACCCCCAGGGGGGATGGCCATGCCGCAATCCCTTCTCCTCCATTCTCCTCTCGGGATCTTGGGCAGGCACGCATGCACACGCACCCGGCGTGAGTTTTAAGTCACCAGGTCCAAGACGCGAACCGTGGTCGACTACATGGTAGTCCAACAACATAACCATTACACTAACTGCTGGTCCCCAAATGTTATCTTTTATATCTAGTTCTGAGATACCTTCTGAATTAGTTTTGAATTTAGGTTACTGTTTCTGCTGTTGTTTCTCCTCTACTTGCTTATTTGCAGCTAGATATCTAATTTTTCTTAAAAAAAAAAAACCTGTCTTTGTGAAGTCTGTTTTCTTCTAGAATTATCTTGACATCTTTATAGAATAAAAAAGAGCTGAGCAAAAATTTATGGGTCTAAATTTAGATCCAGGATTTTGTTCCTTGACATATTTGATTTTTTTTTAAATAATAACACATCATTTGAATTATTTGAAATGTGTAAAATTCAGGGATATCATATAAGTCCTCTGATGTAATGTTGCCTTTTTTTTT
>NW_006205268.1:96967-171121 GCF_000334495.1 Tupaia belangeri chinensis
TTTTTTTTTTTTTTTAATTTTGAATATTAATTTATTGCCCTCTGGCCCATAGTCCCAGCTGTTTCTTTTACGAACACAGAAGCTTTGATGTGGCAATTCTTTTTTTTTTTTCTTTTTTTAAAAATTTTTATTATCATTATAATCTTCTTTATATTACATTGGATTACAGATAACTTTACAGTGTATTACATTACTTTTTCAAAAGGGAGTGCCATGCATGTCAGTCAATACAGAGACATTAATCTCCCCACTTCATCATTCAATAAGCCACCAGGTCTAGGACTCGAGCTGCAGTCGACTAAGTCGTTGATCAGAGACATAATCATTATGCTATCATTTGGTTCCTTTAATGAATCTTGCTTTTTTAATAAATGTAAAAACTCTGTCTAACCCAAAACCATAACGATTTTTACTTCTATAATGTTCGTTTTAATATATTATTATTATTTTTTGGGGGGGAGAAGTTTTTGCTATAGGGCTCATGAGCTCGCCAGACAGACCGAGAGAGATAGAGAGACAGAAAACGAGAAATCACCCCCAGGGGGGATGGCCATGCCGCAATCCCTTCTCCTCCATTCTCCTCTCGGGATCTTGGGCAGGCACGCATGCACACGCACCCGGCGTGAGTTTTAAGTCAACAGGTCCAAGACGCGAACCGTGGTCGACTACATGGTAGTCCAACAACATAACCATTACACTAACTGCTGGTCCCCAAATGTTATCTTTTATATCTAGTTCTGAGATACCTTCTGAATTAGTTTTGAATTTAGGTTACTGTTTCTGCTGTTGTTTCTCCTCTACTTGCTTATTTGCAGCTAGATATCTAATTTTTCTTAAAAAAAAAAAACCTGTCTTTGTGAAGTCTGTTTTCTTCTAGAATTATCTTGACATCTTTATAGAATAAAAAAGAGCTGAGCAAAAATTTATGGGTCTAAATTTAGATCCAGGATTTTGTTCCTTGACATATTTGATTTTTTTTTAAATAATAACACATCATTTGAATTATTTGAAATGTGTAAAATTCAGGGATATCATATAAGTCCTCTGATGTAATGTTGCCTTTTTTTTTGAGAGGTTTTTGCTATAGGGTGCGCGTGCTTGCCAGAAAGACAGAGATAGAAAGACAGAAAGCGAGAAATCACCCCCCAGGGGGATGGCCACGCCACAATCCCTTCTCTTCCATTCTCCTCTCAGGATCTTGGTCACGCATGCACACGCGCCGGGTGAGAGTTTATGCCGCCGGGTCCTGGACTTGAACCACGGTCAACTACGTGGGAATCCAGCGACATAGCCATTACGCTAACTGCTGGTCCCTAATGTTGCTTTTTTTGAAAGTGACTTTAGCTATTTCTACTCTTTCGTGTTTCACAACAGTTTGGGGATTACCTTGTCAGTTTTTAATGTAAGAGAAACCTACCGAGATTCTTATTTTGATTTCATTTTATTTACAAATAAATTAGAGAATAATTGCTCTTTTTTAAAGGTGTTTTGTTTTGTTTTGCCATAGAGTGTTTGCACTAGTCATGGAGATGCAGTGAGAGGGAAAGTGAGACACCACTCCCCAGGAGGAATGGCCATGGCACAATTCCTTCTCCTCCATTCTCCTCCTGGGATTTTGGGCACACATACACACAGGCCCAGCATGAGTTTCTATCTGCCAGATCCAGGACTCAAACTGTGGTTGACCATGTGGGAGTACAAAACCTGCACTACTCCACTATTTGGAAACCCCACGAATTGCTGTCTTAACCACACAGTGTTTCATCCCATGGAAATTGAATAATCATTATTTACTTGGGATTCTGTACTTTCATCAGTATTTACTGATTTTAGTTACTAAATTCTATGCATATTTTGTTAAATATATTCCTTACTATAGTTCCTTATGTAATACCTTTTTCCTTCAATTTCATTTTTAGATCACATATTGTTAGTAACTAGAAACACATGACTTTTTGTAGATTGGTGTTATGTCCTATGATCTTACAAACCACGCTCCTTACTTTTCTTTGTGTGTGGATATATTGAATATGTATTAGGATTTTCTATACATAAGATAAAGTACTTTGAAAATAAGGACAAATTTGTTTTCTTTCTTTAGTTTGTATGCTTATCTTTTAACTTTGTGTCATTTTATGTTTGCCTTAAAAGAATGGTTATACCCTTCAGTACAGTTTTTAATGGAACAGCGAGAGCAGACATTTCAACTTATCTTCTAATATTCTAACATAGGATAAAAAGAACTCTGTCTTTTACAAGTAAATTTGTAGCTATAGTTTTGTTCATTTTTAATTTTTTGAGATTCTTTCTTTTTCTTTCTTTCTTTCTTTCTTTCTTTCTTTCTTTCTTTCTTTCTTTCTTTCTTTCTTTCTTTCTTTCTTTCTTTCTTTCTTTCTTTTTCTTTCTTTTTGCTATAGGATGTATGTGTTTGCCAGAAAAAGAGAGAGACAAAGAGACAGAAAGCAAGAAATAACCCCCCAGGAAAGATGGCCACACCACAATCCTTTCTCTTCCATTCTCCTCTTGGGATCTTGGGCAAGCATGCACATGCGCCCGGCATGAATTGAAGCCATCGAATCTGGGACTTGAACCACGGTCGACTACATGGAAGTCCAGCGACATAGCCATCATGCCAACTGCTGGTTCCCTGAGATCCTTTATAGTGAGTAAGTTTTAGATTTTTTCAAGAATTATTTTATTTAACTGTATTTGTTTAGTTTTGTTGATTTGACCAGAGAGAGAAAGAGTGAGAGAGAGAGAGAGAGAGAGAGAGAGAGAGAGAGAGAGAGAGAGAGAGAGAGAGAGAGAGAGAGAGAGAGAGAGAGAGAGAGAGAGAGAGAGAGAGAGAGAGAGAGAGAGAGAGAGAGAGAGAGAGAAAGTGAGATAGCAAGCTGCCAGGTCTGGGACTTAAACTGCAGTCGGCTACCATGCCCCAGTGTTAGATGTTTTTCCAGTCTCTTTTTCTGTATCTTTAAGATCATCGTGTGTTTTTTTCTGTTTTACTCTCTTGATATATGAATTAATTCACAAATAAAGGTAACCATTCCATTCACAGATAAACACTATTTGATGTAATGCATATTCCTCCTTTTATTTTGTTGGATATGGTTTGATATGATTTTGTAAAGAATTTGTACTTCACTGTTCATGTCTAACTTTTATTCTTATGATGTTTTTATTTGGTTTTGGTATTGTGGATGTACTGGACTCACAGTGGCACAATTGATAATGTTCCAACTATCACTTTCTGTAAGAATTTGTATAGATTTTGTATTTTCCTTTTCTTTCAATATTTGATAAAATTCACTACTGAAACCATCTATTCTTGCTTTGTGTTTTTGTTGTTCTTATTGAGGGATAGAGAGGTTGTGTTTGGGGGAAGATTTTTACTTTTATATGAAATTATTTTTATTAATATAAATTCTATCTTAATTTTCTATTTCTTGAAATAGTTTGGGTAGCTTCTAACTTTCTCACTTTTCATATTGATTAGACTGTATTTGATTTATTTGATTATAAGCCAAAAACAGCCTGCTGTTGATTTATCTGATGTCCACTGAAGGTTAGCCCAGAAAGTTAGGAAAAAAGTTTCCCCAGTGGTCAAAAATTTAGTCCTTCTCTTTACATAGAAAGAAAAACTGATCAGTGAAGGAATATGTACAGTCCCAGGCATGTAAATGAGTTGGCAGGATTTTTTAGTAACCTACAAAAAAATCATGGAGAAAAGGACAAGAATATTTGGGAAACACATAAGCCACTTAATCTATGGGAGTTTGTATAATATATGACCTTTGTAATATATTTTAATGCTCATGAAAGGAATACATTAAACCAAATAAAACATCGTATCATTAGCATGTTTGTCCTAGAACAATGGTGCATACATGGCATAAATATGGTGGAGATGAAGGCCATGAATGTTCCCAATGATGTAGGCTACAACTCCCCAAGGATGATCTTGCTACACTGCTACAGAATGCCCAATCTGCAAATCCTGTATTGAACTCGGTGTCACTATGCATGAGAAGACCACCTGGTCTCCAGGACCAGCTAATACAATGGAGTCCTACACGGAAGCGTCAGATCTGTGCCAGGTACTGTTCCTTTCTTCAGGGCCTCTATCAGCAATATTATTCAAGGACTAACAAACTAATATGAAAATAGAATTGCTTCAGAACACATTTTAGAGCATGTACTAGCATGCAGTTTTCTTAGCTTGTCTTAAATTCCCCCTTCTCGCTGTTTCTCTATCTTTCTCACCTACACGTATACCATTCAGAAGATGCTGACCAGAGAGAAAGAGAGAGAGAGAGAGAGAGAGAGAGAGAGAGAGAGAAATGTAACAGCATGTGAAAGGTGAAACTTATGTATTGGTTTGGGGATAGTAGCCTGTTTGGGTAGACTATTACCTTCTAGGATGAAAGAGATCCTTTAAATTAATTCTTACTTGATACTCTGACTCCCAAATATAGAATAGATAGATTTGAGAATTGAGAGTAAGGAGCAGAAACGTACTTGCTTATTCTTACTTCCAGTTATCCATTGAGGATTTATGTACTTAGTCCATCCTTTAGCTTCAGAGCTCTAGGTTTTCTGAGGGAGCCGTTCACTTAAGCATGCACTGAGAGTTCTTTACGCTTTAAGCTATAGTTATCATATGTTCACTTTAGATCCTGTCTGATTTCATTCTCTGTTGCTAATAACAGAAATATCTGAGTTTGGGTTATTTATTAAGAATATTGATTTATTTACCTCATGACTTTGGAGAGTAAAGTCATGGGTCCACATCTGGTAAGGGTCTTCTTGTGGTGACTTGTGGAGAGTCCTGAGGCAGTGCTAGGCATCACATGGAGAGAGAATGCAAGCTCATGTCTATACCTCTGTCCTTGCATCTCTTCTTAGACCTCACCCTCCCCTGATAAAATACCAGCATTCAATCACAGAGGTCATGCCAATGACCTTACTCAATCCTAATCAACTCTCAAAGGCTGCATCTCTTAATCTCCAAGTCTGACTAAGTTTCCATACTCTTAATACAACTATAACCTACTATCAACACTAAATTTTGAAGGGTCATGTTTAAATCATAGCAGCCACTACTATCAAAAGAAAAAGTTTTAGGAAAAGTTTTACTGTTTTGACAGAAGTAATTATAATATCTGGATCATCGGAAGAAGATAGTAATGTTCTTAGGCAATGAGGTGAAAAAAACATGCTTAGCACCCAAGTCATCCTTTGTGATATTTCTCAGCATTTATTTACCCAATTTTGATATTACATTCTTATGTACAGAAAGTTGATAGTAGGATGATGACCAAGAGCTCCTATTCAACTGAGAGGAACTTCTGAACAAACTAACAAACCTGTAAGACCCTAAAACAGTGGAGATCTTTTTCAAAGTTGAAGAAACTCTAGAATTAGTGAAAAAGAGAAGATAATTGGTTCCAGTTGCAGCTTTAAGATCAGCTATAATGGTGGGGTTGTAAGTTACTTCACTAAACTGTTGGAATTTACCTCAGAAGTGTGTTGTCAGTTCTACCCTTGGAATTTACCTCAGAAGTGTGTTGTCAGTTCTACCCTAATTATCTCAGCCCTCCATAATCTAAGGTTTTATTTTTTTCTACAGCATAACTTGTAGTGCATTTCCTTTATCAAATCTGTATAAACTATTACTAGTAGCTAATACAAGACTTGGATTACAATATTTATGAATTCTGTAACTATATTGTCAACTTCAATTCCCATGGCTGCAGAGCACAGATTGGACAGCCATTGGCTAGAATTCAAGAGGTCACAGGCAGCCAGCTGGGTCGTTAACCAGCAGTGCTGAGTGATACCCCATTTCCCTGAGCACAAAGGACAACGAGAGGTTACAAAGTCTTATCTTTTCAACTAAAATGGACATGAAAATTTCCCCAGTGGGCCTTGCCTTCCTCTAAATGTAAAATTAGAGAGAAACCAGATGGTGATTGTGTAAAATATTAGGATAGGGACCCCATTTTTTTGGGAAAAATCACAAACTTAAAATTTAGAACATGGTGCATGGTCTCAGTCACTATGACATTAAATGACTGTGTGACTCAGAGATAGTTTGTGTCAAAGCATGTTAAAATTAGAACCATAAATTATGCAGTCTTGCTAAAAATAATTTAAAAGCTCTATTTCTGAGGACTGTAGTAATCAAATAGAAACTACTGAAGTAGTAGGTAGTATGAAAGTAGATTGTTTTCCCCAGGAAGGTATCCTAAAATGGTCAGAGAAATAGTCAAAATATATTATTCAATGTATTATTAAACATTTAATACACCACTAAACTAGCAGAACAAAAGTTCTCAATAGATATAGAGTAATAAAAGAAGTAGGCTTGGCCCAAAGGAGTTATTGAACAACAAAGCAGTGGAAGCCAGGTCACAGCAGATCATGGGGGATTCTATAGGCAAAACACCTCTTCAGATTCATCCCACCTTGAATATCTTTTCCTCCTGCAGTCATTGAGATATAGGTGGTTGCCTGCAGACAAGCATGACTTTTGATAGGTAACTCTTGGGCTAAGAAAAACTCCTGGAGAGGGTCTCATTTAGACCTGTCAGTAACCGGTATTTCCAATGTACAATCTCAGTAATTTACCTTTATCCAAATTCAATAAATCCATTTTGTCAGTGTCCATACAATTCAAAATACAAAATTAAAAACCAAGTATAATTTATCTATTTTGATGAGCATTATAAAAAGATTGACAAACTTTCAGTTACACAGTATAGATATTTTGCAGTTTTTTTTAAAAAATATGGTTTGACCTACTTTTAAAATTTGCTATAAATTCATTTTTAATGAAATAAGTGTGAGCAAAATGATTGTTTATTTTCTTTGTCCATGTTCCTCAACATAAGCATATTTGCTGTTACATGCAAAAGCAAAAGCATTTGTAATTAACATGTATATTGACCTTCTGACACTTTGAAATCTGTAGAATAAACAAAGTATAAATTTTCTGCAATAATGCCAATGTAACTTGGAGTAGAGTCTAATAAATCAGACAAGAGAATATTTTAACAATTTAAATTTAGCACTAGTGAGTTCATGATATAATGACTAACACTAGTAATAAAAATTTTCATATCTTTCTGACAAATGTTGGTTAGAGTCAACAGGAATGTACAACAAAGGAAGTTAAAAAAAAAGAATTTGAAATGTCTGCCTTCTGTATCTCTCTATATTGTGCTTTTTATCATTAAAATATATCAGCAGAAGTAAAATGAGTTTAAGTCATTTAAATTACTTCTGCAGCAGAAGACTCCATAGCTAGTTGGAAATTAAAATTAGAAATATATTTTGAAGTTTGATAATGGGATCCATGAGAGCAAATATTCAACAGAAAGAGAACACTATATTCCAAAGCTTGGTGAGTATTTTGTGACTGATGAGAGAAAAACAATACAAACAAAATGAAAATAATTAACCTCTTTTTATGACATTCAAAGCCTAAATTATTCTTCATTTTTGAAATTTGTGTTCTCTCACTCCTGAAACTCAAACTATACTTACTTTGACCTTCGCTGTTTTCTATTGTATATTACAATTTCTTTAACTAGGATTCTGAAGACCAGGATTTAAGATTCCAGTTTCAACTGTTATAAATTATTCAGACTTTAAGCTAGTATAGGTAAATCACCCCCCCCTCCCCACACACACACACACACACACACACACTGTCCTCCACTCTTGGGAGGATGACGACTTTGCAAGCCTGTTTCCTCCATTCTTCTCTTAGGATTTGGGGCATGCACATGTGCCAGGTGTGATTTTCAAACCACTGGGTCCAAGATTTGAACCACATAGTTGACCATATGGAGTTCAGCTGCCTTAACCTCCACACCATCTGTTGGCCCAGCAAAAATTAGGTTTTTATAAAGTCTTTATATTGTGGGGGTTCACAGGTGGCATGGTAGTTAAAGTTGCTGAACTCCCGCATGGCCAAACGCAGTTCAAATTCTGAACCTGGCGACTTGCTTTCTAGCTTTCCCTCTCTCTCTCTCACTCTGTCTCTTTCTGGTCAAATTAAAATAAACAAATAAATACACTTAAATAAAATAATTCTTTAAACAAAAAACTTTATATTGTGGAAAACAGCTAACTTATATGAAACTGCAAACATTTTAAGGGATATCCACTCGAAATTATTTTACATATTTAAATATATATTACTACTTAGCATAACAGCATTTTGGTCATCCGTGGATATCATATATAATGGTATTATAAAATTATCAAAGGCTATACCATATAACCTCTGTGGGTAGTAGGCTATGCTATCTAAGTTTGTATTAGTACAATTTGTGATGTTAAACTATGATAAAATCACCCAACAATGCATTTGTCAGAAGTTATTTCTACTGTTAAGCAGCATGTGAATGTGTAGGTTATTCAAGATTTAAGGAGACTACAGAGACTTAACATTTAAACCTATTTGTATTCAGACTGAGAAAAATAACTATTAATGATTCTGTCTTGTCCTTCAGCTAAGCACACTGAAATATTTAGGAGAAAAACACCATAACCTATCCAAACTAGTATCAAACAGTTCAAGAAAAGAAAATACATATATACACGTAAATAAAAAGAAATGAAGAAGCAAGAGGGCGATAGTAAAGCAAGCCAGAAAAAAAGTAAAATTAATTAGTGAATCTTTTATTTCATTTTAATTTTTTTATACAGTCAATTACTGGGTATCGTTACAGCACGAAAACAAATTTTCCCAGCATGAATACAATGCATATTAGTCCAGTTAACGATATTATCACACACGCTCTTAATAGATAATTTTCCACTGTGTCCCTTAAATGTTTTACTTCTTTATTTTTCCCTTGAGTTCATTCCTCTCACCTTCTCCCATTTCCCACCCTCCTCCCACACTGTCTCTGGTATCCACAATGTAATTAATGAATCTAAATGAAGAGTATCTAGGACATTCTTTTACTAATCTTGAAACTTTTCTGTGAGGCTGAATTCATATTAAAATATAAAATAATGAGATATTTTATGAGAAATGTATAGTAATATTCAGTATATATATAATTTACTAATGTATAATGGTGATTAATAAGAAACTTTAAAATAGTAATTATTATAAACATTTCACTTAAACAGTAAAATGTTATGAATACGATGATTAACACAAAAATATAAAAAGTTCATACACTGAACACATCTGTTACAATATATAATTATGCTATAATAAAATGTGAAAAAATTATAAAATCTGGTAGGATTTTATTAATGTCTTAAATTATTCCATCATCTGGAATGTATAATTAGTTAATAAAATAACTAATAAACTTACACATAACATGAAGTCCTCTTTGCACTGCAAGTGTAATTTTAATAGCTTTGTACCTCCTAGTCAATCAGTCAAGACGATACTGAGGTCACCACATACAGTAAAAAACTAGCTATTTAAACTGTATTACATCAAATTCATTTGCCCCTTAACATCATCTTCTATTTCTAGGTTACTATAGATGTATACCCTTATTTTTTTCTCAAGTTAATTCATCTTTTCCATCAGCCTAAGAGAAGGGAACAAAGAAACAGTCACCCACAACATGGTCTTAGTGCCACGATCCATACTCAGTCTCCGTCACGCCAGATTATGGGTACACACGCACATATCCAGCTTGTGCAAACAGGTGCCAAGATGCAAACCCAGGATATTCCCTTGTAAGTCCAGTTGTATTGCCATTGTGCCACTGCCTGGCTCCTATCCTTAATTCATAACACAGATTTCTCTATAATGAACGTATTTTCCAAAGATACAACAGAATGATCTACTATAAACTATTGTAAAATGTTTCTGGGGAGGCCAGAGGGTGACATGGTAGTTAAGGCTTTGGGCTTCCATATGACTGGCCATGGTTTGAGTCCTTGATCTGGGGACTTATTTATTTATTTGAGCCCTTGATCTGAAGGCTTATTTATTTATTTATTTATTTATTAGAGAGGTTTTTGCTGTAGGGTGTGTGCGTTCGCCAGAAAGACAGAGAGAGACAGAGAGAGAGAAAGCGAGAAATCACCCCCTAGAAGGGTTGGCCATGCCACAATCCCTTCTCCTCCATTCTCCTCTCAGGATATTGGGCACACACACACACACACGTGCCTGGTGTGAGTTTAATCCACCAAGTCTGGGACTCGAACTGCGTTCAACTACATGGGAGTCCAGTGACATAGCCATTACTCTAACTGCTGGTCCTACTGGGGACTTATTTTCTCACATTCTTTCTCTCTCTGTCTCTTTCTGGTGAGCACATGTGCCCTATAGAAAACTTAAATAATACTAATAAATTTTTTTTTAAGTTTCTAGAGGATGAGAATTGAAAGGGAACAAAATGAGAATTACTTACAAATATGAATAGTATTTCTTTTGTAGATATTCCATTTTATAATTAGATTATGCTGGCCATGAGGCAGCAGATTGTAGAATTAAATACCATTTGGCCACTGACTGAACAGGACTATGGCTTCAGTGTACATCCATATCACTACTTGAAACAAGTTTTGCACATTAAAAAGGAATGTATTTTTGTGTTTTCATTCAGCACTTCCAGTGAAAATAAGTATACTGTTCTAAATTTGTAAACAAGAGGCTTATTTTTAAATTTTTCTTTGATTATTCACTAGAATGATCATATTTGATTTTGCTGCATGCTTTAATCATAAAGAGAGATATTTAAACTATATATTGTTTCACGTAAGTAAACTTCCACTTTCATTTTATGTGTTTAAACTTTTTTCTTTACATATTTTCGTTACTATTTTATAACATGCTGAATGCATATAATTTTGTAAGTTCTATGCATCAGTTTTGCAAAGAGATGGAGTGTCTATCTCAGGAAAGACCAAGAAGCTGGTTAGCCATAGTTAATCAGCAATGAAACTTTTCAGACATAGTATCAAGTCCTTATATAATTACTGTAATCGCCATTATGGAAACATCAAGTTTTCTCAAGTCCTGTTTCTCTACTCTAATACCTATGCCCTTTAGTATATATTACCCCAAAATGTACATCCAGTGTGTGTGTATCTTTCTTATCACATTAATGGTAGAAAGGGTTTTAATTGGATAGCAGAAATTAGTATGTGTATAGTAAACATAGCCTACAAGATTTATAGATAAATAGCATACAGAAGTATAACTGTTTTATATTATAATCTTACCTCTTTCTATCTCTCTTTTTAATTGCCAAAGGTCCTATGCACTTGACAGAGAGAGACAAAGAGGGAGAGACAGAGAAAGAAAGTGTCCCTCGGTGGGGCATGGTCATGCCACATCCCTTTTCCTCCACTTCTCCTTTCCATCAGGATTTGGGGCACACAGGCATATGTCCCTGGTATGTTTTTCATGCCTGCGGGGCTAGAATTTGAGTCATGGTCAGCCATCCAAGTCTCTGGGATTGCAGGCACACATCAACTGGCCTAGCCTTTCAGACTGGACGGGGAACTGATCCCAAGCCTGTCATGTCCTCTCATCATCCCAGCCTGAAAAGCACAGCATCTGAGCAGCCTGTGCTACCAGACCGGGCTTGTAAAACTTTCTCTTCATAATGTATGTATGTTCTACATAGAAAACCCTGACTTGGAGATAGTTCACTAGAGCTGATTCAATTAGTTGTAAAAATAGGATAGAAATTCAAGTCTAGTCCTTCTGAACTCAGTGAGACTTCATGATTTTGTAAAAGTACCAATGTATTTTAACACCACATGAATTAAATCATCTGTATATAATTATGCCAATTTGTCTCACAATTAAACTATTTTACTATATCTACCATATCATTACTGCCCTTTAATGGATAATTTTGATATCACATAATACAATAAAACAAAAATGTGCTCTATTTTAAGATTTTAATGGCCACTAAACTTCTCATTCTTTCGAACAAGATCGATACATTTAGCAGCATGTTTTCCTCCAAATAGTGAAACTGCATTACTGTTCTACATTTTAAGAGATAAGCACTTTAGTGGAATATAGCACCATTTTGAGAAAGTGCTATCATTTCATCCTGCACATTTGGTGTGCATAAACGCTAGCTTTAATGATGCAGTATTTCCTTTGCAAAATTATCTTTTACGGTGAATGAACTGGTCATTAATTTCACTGTAAAGATATAATTTGTACATTTTAATGTATTTTTCAACTAATCTATTTGTGTCAGTGTAACAGCTGGCAGCTCCCAGAAGAAGACAAGATAGTAAAAACTCTACCTGAGTTCCATAATTTCTTTGATTTTTCTTCCCTACTACATAAAATCTGGCTTTAAAGTTTTATTTCTCTGTTATGCTAGTATCAAAGCTATTTTGTTTACAAGTATATCCATGGTGTCTGAGGGTTACTTTGGTTCAGCAATTACACCAGATTGCACGATGGTTTGCTAATGGTCTATTACTTTTACATGCAAATAGCTAAACTGAAGAGCCTAAAACTCAGTCACTTTAGCCATACTTCTTCCATTGAATATGCTATTTTTAAAAGTCTGTTCATCTACATTTTTACTACAAATATTTCCCATTTTTTTTCTGTTACTTTATCTCAGTTATAATAGAATATTCTCAGTTCATGGGTACATGAGAAAACACACAGTATTTTTTTTTTCCAATAAGTCAAAGAGATTGAAAATACTCTAGGTATTTCTTCAAATGCTACAAATGTATTTATATAAAAATAACCTTTAATATATGTTGGAGCAACAATAATAAAAATGGCAGTTTCATGGCAGGTATCTAATTTAAACAAGTTAACTAAATAGAATGCTTTTTTTGAAGAAAGTATATTCTGGATGAAGGAATATTAAGTTCCTCAGAAATTCAAGAAATTTGCTATCGGAATATTATTCACTTTTCTCTTGTGTACTTCATTTATAAAATTAATGAGTCAGGACAAGTTATTTACTTCACGTTGGATTAAAAATTAGTTTTTTGTTTTAAGTTTAGTATTTATTTAGATGCCTTTCAACAAGATAAAAAAATAACAAAAATAGTTTATATCAAGTTGAGAAAAAAATTCAATGTATTTGTATTGTCCTAGGGAAATGCTTGCTGGTGAATTCAGGGATAGGTATTTATCAGCAGTTTAATCTTGCTGAGAACCCAGCTTCTACTCTTTTCTTTTCCTCTTTATTTCCTTTTCTTTTTCTTTTCTTTCTTTTCCTCTTTTCTTTTCTTTTATCTTCTCTTTTCTTTTCTTTCTTTCTTTCTTTTTTTTTAATTACCAGAGAGCAGCTATGCTCACCAAAAAGAGGCCACGAGAAAGAGAGAGAGAAAGTACCCACACACATGGGGCATGGTCACATGCCCTTCATTTCTCATTCTGACAGGATTTGCGGCATATGAGTGCATGTGTCTGGCTTGAATTTTTAGCCACCAGGACCAGGGTTCAGATCACAGTTAACCATATGGAGTATGGCTCCTTTAACACTAGGCTACGAAGCTGGCCCCTGAGTTCTTAGTCTCTTAATTCACTGAACAAACTGCATTGCCAAGGAACATTCCCAGGCAAAAAGCTGTAATCCTAAAGAAAACGTAATGCTTCAAGGATCAAGATTTTTAAAAACATAAATAAATAATAAAAAATTATTTCAGTTGGTAAGAAAAAGTATATTTGTATTGGTTCTGTGAACTACAAACCCTTAAAAATCTACATGTATTTTTGAAAAATCAAAAAGTAGAGTTGGAAAGCTGCTAATAAAAATTTACAGATCCTTCCCTTTGCTGCCTTTGGCTACTCCCCAGGTGCCCAGCTGACAAAGAAGTAGGATACCTACTGAATCTAGAAACACACTATTTTAGAGTACTAAAAATACTTCAAAAATTGTTTATTTCTTTCATGAGAAGGAAACAGAGACAGAGATGGTCAGCCTAGTCAGATCTTCACTGCATAATCTACCCTGACCCTCAGCCAGCCAGATTCCAGGCATGTGTGTGCATCTCCATTATGCCTGGGAAGGCCTTGAGACATGAACCCTGGTCCTTCCTATGTAGCGTTAAATGCTGTGGACCCTTGTGTTACCATCATGCCACTGTGGCTGGCTCCAAATACTTTTTTTAATACTTATGTTGTAATTGTGGTTTCCTTGAACTGTGGATGGCTGCTAGTCGTTTCATGTTAGAAAAGAAGTACCTTGGAACCAACATATGGTGTAGTGGTTAAGATGTTGGACTCCCACATGACAAACAACAGTTTGAGTCTTAGACCTGGTGGGTGGAAAAATCACTCTGAGCACATGTGCATGCATCCCCAAAGTCCCAGGAGACTGGAGGAGAAGGGATTGCACAGAGGCCATCACCCCAGCAAGGTGATTTCTTGCTTTCCCTCTCTTTGTCTCTCTCTGGTGAGTGTACGTGCCCTATGGCAAATACTTAAAAAAAAAAAAAATAGAAAAGAAAGAAAAAAAGTACCTTAACACTGCTATCATAGAATTTCATTTAAATCACAGAGCCCAGGCAGAAATGGACTCTGTCAATAAAACAAGGAGAGAAACTCACCAAAGCAAAATGTGGTTGGAAATAATGCCAGACATGGGCGTTGGTGCACAGATGCAGAAAACCCAGGTGGATGAAAAACATGTCGCCTTTATCAAAGTCAGTGAAAACACATAAAAGGGAATGGCCAGAATTTAGGAGAAAAGAAATGTGAATTGAATACACTTAAAAGCTTCTCGCCTGGGCCAGCTCTGTGAGCTGATGGTTAAGGAAGCTGGATCCCATATCGCCAACCCTGTAGTTCAAGTCCTAAACAAGGTAGCTCGATAAAAAAGCTGGATGTGTGTGTGTGTGTGTGTGTGTGTGTGTGTGTGTGTGTGTGTGCCCAAAATCCTGAATGGAGGAAGGAAGAGAGGGGAAGAGATTTCAATGTAATCATTCCAATGGGGAATGCTTTCTCCTCTCTCTCTCTGTGTCTTTCTGGCGAACGCACATGGTCTCAAAAAAACAGAACAAAACAGAACAAAATACTTCTCTTTCTAAACTCTTACTATCTCCTCTTAAAATGTACTGGACTAAAAAAGACCCACTATTGTTCACAAGTTTTATATATCTAAACTATTTGGGCAAATGTGTCTCTCTTTAATTTGATTTTTATTATTTTCTCCAAAATGCCAATATAAATCCTGTATGAAGGCATCTAGGCATCTTAGAGAAATCCTGCACACCCTAGTCCTTCACACTGGTCCTCAGATCCACAATTATTAAAAGGGAAAAAAATGGAAAAGAAACGAGCTTTCCTAACTGCAAAAGAAACTGGATGGCAAGAGCAGGCTTGTTTTTGCCTCACTAGCTGAGCAGTCCTAGAATCCCATCAGCAGAAGTGGAAATTTCTCCCTGCATAATTGCTTACACCAAGGAACAATGCCACTGTGAAAGAAATATGTAGTCCTCAGTCTAGCTAATGGTTCATTGATTTTGTTCATTTTCTCACAAAACAACTTTTAGTTTTATTAATCTTTTGTATTTTTTCTTATCTCAAGTTTATTTTTCTTTGATCTTTATTATTTTTTTTCCTAATGAATTTGTGTTTAGTTTTTTCTTTCCTAATGGTTTCTTAGGAAATCTTTTATTATTTTAAAATGTTTTCCTTTAGGCCGAGAGGTGGTATGGTGGTTGGAGGACCATGGTCCAAGACCCAGACCTGACAGCTTGATTTCTCTCTCTCTCTCTCTTTTTTTTTTTTGAGAGGTTTTAGCTATAGGGCATGTGTGCTTGACAAAGACAGAGAGACAGAAAGCGAGAAGTCACCGCCCAAGGGGAATGGCCACACCGCAATCCCTTCTCTTCCATTCTCCTCTCGGGATCCTGGGCATGCACACACATGCACCAGGCATGAATTTAAGCCACCAGCTCTGGGACTTAAACTGCAGTCGACTACATGAGAATCCAGCGACGCAGCCATTGTACCATCCTCTGGTTCCCTTGATTTCTCTCTCTCTCTCTCTCTCTCTCTGTCTCTATCTGGTCAAGTTAAAATAAAATAAATAAATAAACAAAGTTAAATGAAAGAATTCTTTAAAAAATGTTTTTCTTTATTCATTGCAGAGCACATGTACACATGTGTGAGAGTCAGAGACAGGGAGAATGAGAAAGGCAGAATAGCGCCTTCTACACAGGGTGGAGTCACCGTGATTTCCTTTCTCTGGTTCTTCAGCCCATCAGATCCTGGGCTCCTGTGAGCCTTTAATTTCTCACGCTAATGTGATTCCAAGAACTGCTCAAGTAGTAAGGTCATTTTGTAAAGATCTTTATTTATCTCCATTAGGTCTTGTTTCTTGTGGAAGTATCTTTGATTCTTCACATTGAAGGATTAGATACTTATTCTGGTCTTTGTTCTCTAGCTCGATTTATGCCAATTTTTCTAAAATCTAGCTGTCTAGCTGTCCTGTGCAGTTTGGCTATTGAGTGACTTTTGCTCAAAATTCTCACCTTATTTACAACACTAGATGATGCCCTACACTCAGGCTTGTCATGGATCTGCCAAAGGTTTGAGTCAGTTTCTGTTGCCTGTGATCACTGGCTTCTTTTCAGCATAGTGATACTCTGAGCCCAGATTTTCTGGTGGTCTTGTGAGGATTCAGAGCTTGGTGAGGTGTCCTTCCAATTTGGGCTTGGAATGATAGGGGTGCAACTGGAACAGACTGTGTACAGAGGCCAGTTATGGGTTCTTGTCTGGGGAAACATTAAGTGAACCTCCTTCCGTGCAGGCCTGAGAGCAGTCTTTGTTTTGGTCAGAATGGACAGCTGCTTCCCAGTATTATTCTCTTCAACAACCCCACCCATTCTGTCTGTAGCTGACTTCCAGAGCTTTAGTCCTACATTTCTTCTTGATGCATCTTATGAGTTGAGGCAGAAATAATCTTCTCTTGAGCAAACCCAGGATGGCGAGGAAAGTTACTGTCTACCGTTATAGTGCATTGGCTGGAGAAAGCTTTTCTACTCCTGTTTTAGCTTCCAAGCACTGCAATCTCGCTTGGTAAAGTTGCATATTACAACGGGTCACAGCAACTAGGCTTTAGTAAATCACAGGCATCCCACCTTTTAAACTTTTAATGCAAACAAACTTCAAAATTAGATCAATCCAATGATTTCTGGACCTCATTCCCCCTCTTCTATATATATAATATATAATATATATATCAGAGGTTGTGTCATTGGGCCTGAGAGCTCACTAGACAGAGAGAGAGACAGAGACAGAGACAGAGACAGAGAGATGGAGAGAGGGAAAGTGAGAAATGACCCCCCCAGAGGGAATAACAATGCCCACAATCCCTTCTCCTCCATTCTCCTCTTGGAATTTTGAGCATGTACACACATGCGCCCAGAGTGATTTTTAAGCCACCAAGTCCAGGACTTGAACTACAGTCTGTCATGTAAAAGTCTAGCATCTTATCTTCTATGTCACCTGCTGTGCCCCCACCCTCCACTTCCATTTTGTACTTCACTCTCCAGCTCCTGCATATGTCACTTTCCCTTTTAGAAACATATGCCAGATGGCCACAAGCTACTGCCCTACCGCCCCATTTGAATCAAGTTTATTTTTGTTCAGTTAAACTCTAGTCAATTAAATTGTCTGAAGTTTTTCTTTTAACACTACCCAACACTTAGGAAATGGAATTCCCAGTTAGAAAAGCCCATTTCTCCTACCACAAGCCCTAAGACTCATTACTCTGTGGCCTCAGGAATTTCTTACAACCTCAGTTTCTAGCTCTAAGAAAATCTGCATGCTTTGTTGCTTTGTTTTGGATATTGAATGATTATTTGTACCTTCCTATGGGGGAGAGCAAAAGTGGCTAGTTCCTACTTTGTCATTTTAATCAATTTTTATTTTAACCTGGATTTGCATTTGTGTTAGTTACTCATGTAATATTTGATGATATTAACTAATCAATCAGGCAATCATGCCACACCATGCTCTAGGCTCAAATGGATAAAGAGCGTTATCATGTATAATTATACACCTTTCTAGTTTAACTTTTGATTCCAGTTTAACTTTTGCTTCATGTCTAATGTGCTTCTAAATATTTAAACAGGCCTTTCTCCCTATAGTGCTGTTTGACTAACTAAATATTTAGACTCAGTTAAATCTTCATAACAAGGTCCTTCCTACCAAACAGGCATTTCTATTATCTCCAGTTAAATCTGTCTCTGTGGAAGTAATCTTCAATTCTCAACATGTATTATTTATGAGCTTCTGTTTTGGTGGTTCCTTACTCTGATAGAACATGCTAGCACTAAAAACAGACTGTGATGGCCTCATCTCAATCATAAATATATGTAGGATGTACAAAATCTCCAGTAAATATTTGATGGTAATTTCCCCATTTGTTGAATGAGGAGCAGCACTGATTTTCGTAGGCTTACTGTCCAGTAGGGGATATGAGCATATGTAATAGTTTATATTTAACTATTTATATAATATTTATAGAAAGAGCATAAAATCTTAAAGCAACGTCTGCCAGTTTCCAGCATTCATTAGAGATTGTATCTCACTTTCAAGAACAGATTACAGCCAGGATCTGGAGGAAAAAAAAAGTATAAAATATTTAAATGCAGCACATATTTTCATATAAATATGAAGACAATATCCTAAGTTTTTTCTCCAGAAATAATTTACTTATTAAATAACTCATTATTGTACCATTGTTAACTACTAGATATTATGACAGACATATGAGAAAGGAGTGGTTAAGTTGATTACATTTCCTCCACTATCAAGAAGTAAGAATATATGAAAATAGTTTCTGTTTTAGTGCATGTAAATATTAGACTAATATAAAAATAATAGCAATGGAAAAAGGGAGATTTTAAAGTTCTGCAAGATAGTAAATTAATCAGGCTGCAGTTTCTCTTAAATGAGATTAATTTTTAAACATAAAGATTCAGGACTCTGAGCAACACCACAAACAAAACCTGTGAGAAAAATTGTAGGGTAATTATGGGCTTTGTTGGTCCTAAGAGACTGGTTGATTCAACTTGGAGCAGGTTATCAGTGGAATTCTTGGAAGATCCATAGAAATAAGAGTCCATGTCCCATAGAAAATCAACACTTGCAAGCTCTAATTTCATAACTCATCAACATTAGCAAAAACTCAGGTTCTAGATAAGCAATTCAGAAGTCCTGGTCTCTTCACAAGTTTCAGAAAACAACTGCGTAATTTACTACACTCAGGTATTAATCTCCCATTCACTTTCCCTTTCCAACCCCCAGGGGAACTTCAGCACTCACTGCCCAAGTTCTTGCAGAGCTGGACGGGGTGCTCTTTTTTATTTATTTATTTTTTTTTATGGAGAGGTTTTTGCTACAGGGCGTGTGTGCTTGCCAGAGAGACAGAGAGACAGAAAGCAAGAAATCATCCCCCCTTCCCACCCGGGAGATGGCCACGCCACAATCCCTTCACTTCCATTCTCCTCTAGGGATCTTGGGCACGCACGCACTTGAGCCCAGCATGAGTTTAAGCAAACAGGTCTGGGACAAGAACCAAGGTCGACTACATGGGAATCCAGCGACATAGCCATTACGCTAACTGCTGGCCCCTGGAGGGGGTGTTCTGACTGCAAGGAGTGTTTGACAGTATTTAAGTAAGGTCATGTGGAGCTTTTTGGTGTTTATTTTGTTTATTTTTTTCCCCAGTGCTTAAGGTTTTTCTGTCTTTATGCAGTCACGTAGTAAAAGAACAAGATATTCAAAAAAGCAAACTAATTTAAAACAAACAAAAAAATCAAGCAAGACAACCAGAACAACAGCTGAAGAAGGGAAAAATTAAAAAATTCTCCCTGAGGAACCTTTTAGTAAAATTAAAACTCTAAGTGGAGTGAGAAATTCTATCTTTTTAAAATTCTTTCTTCCTTTATTTTAAATTTGTTTATTTTATATTCACTCACTGGGTATCATTGCAGCATATAAAATGAGTTTTCCCATCCAGAATATACTGTATAGTGGCTCAATCAAAGATATTACGATACAGGTTATCTTCAACAAATGATCTTTCATTTCTTGTTTCTTATATATTTTACTTCTTTTTTTCTCCCCCTGATTCCCTCCCTCACACCCTGTGCCATTTCCCACGTTCCTCCCACACTGTCTCTGGCATCTACAGTTGCTTTCCATGTTTGTTTGTTTGTTTTTCACATTTTATTCATTTACAAAAGATACTTTAAGACTTAAGTTCTCATCACTTAGAGAGAAACAAAAATAAGAATCCACATCATAATATTCACTAGCAAAAACTGAAAATGAAAAATAATGAGAAATTATGTAATACATATTAGAATTTTACATATATTGAGAAGAAAAATAATAAGACTATATTTAACAGCTATTTTGAATTATGAATTTTAGTAGTCAACATATTTTCTCATGGAAGCAATAAGGATTTCATAGCAGTGGCCAGGCATTGATACAGCAGTGATGAATTGAACTCACATGAAAAAGATCCTGAATTCATGTCTAGGAACTTCCCTGAACACACCGGGAATGTCTGCACCTGCATGTGATCTGGCCAGATTAACTTGGGGAGGACCATTGTGTGAACACCCTATTGAGAGTGCCAATCTCTGTTTTCTCTCTCATGCTCATTAAAAAAAAAAAAATAGATCAATGAACTTAACAAAATACTTCAAAGCAGAAGCCTAAATGTATAAAATCTTATTATGTGAGAGGTCAGTGGAAAAAGGATGGATCATCCAGAAATAATATTGGGAAAATTGATTATCCATTTTCAAAAGATTAAAATGCACTTTTTAATTCATCTCTCATCACACAAATAAATCAAGGAACTGATGTTGATGTGGACATTAAAGCTTTTACATTATATAAAATGTTTTATGAGATCAACCAAAGCCCGGTGATTAAAGCAGACAACTTCCACATGGTCATCTGTGAAGTTTCAGTCTCAGACCAGGTGAAAAACATGCCAGGCACGTTCATTGCCAAAATCCCAAAAGGAAAGCGAGTTGGAGGAGAAGGTATTGTGGTATGACCATCCCTCATGAAGGGTGCTTTCTGGTTTACCCTCTTTCTCCCCTTTTCTCTCTGTCTTTCTGGTTAGTGCACATGCGCTCTGGCAACTTAGAAAATTTTTTAAAAAGTTTTTATAATTGAGTGTTAAGTCATGATGTTTAAGGAAAACACAAACAAAGGTAAATAAGGATAAATCTGACCACATTAACATTTCATAAAAATGTTCCATCAATAGACAAGCCCTGGGACAGCAGGTAGCAAGGAGGCTAAGGTGGCTTTATCACACATAGCCAAAAGTATGGTTTGAATCCTGAATTGGTGGCTCGAAACACCAGAGGTGTGTGTGCTGAAAATCCCAAGAGGAAAATGGCCAAGAAGGAATTGTGGTGTGCCCAAACCCCGCCCCAGTTTCTCTCTAGCACATGTATCCTATAGCAAAACCAAAAACAGTTTTTAAAAAATTAGAAAATAAACAAGCCCCAGGAAAAGCAGATGGCATAGTGCTTATGCCGCTGGACTCCCACATGACCAACTATGGTTCAAGTCCCAGACTCAGTGGCTTCAAAATCACACTGGACACATGTATGTGCATGTCCATGATCCCAGGAGGAGAATGGAGGAGAAGAGAATGTGGCCTGGCCATTGCCCCTGTGATTTCTCAATTTCCTTTTCACTATCTCTATCTCTGTCTGTCTCTTTCCAGGGAGCATACATGCCCTATGGCAAAAACCTCCTTAAAAGAAAAAAAAGAAGAAGAAGAAGAAGAAGAAGCCCATAATAGATGAAAATAATTGGAGTGTGAATTGATTTTGCTTTGTTTCTCTAACTATGTATAAGGTTGAATCATAAAAATGATTTAAAATATTTCTAATGTTATAGGTCAATGAAAGTGAAATGTTGTCAATTCCCCATATTTTGACATTTTAATAATATATATCCCTTGTAATCTGAGAGTTTTTCTCTAGGTGTTTGCCATAGACCATGTATGTGTGTACTTTCCAAGATCCATGTGCAAATATTTTCTTAGAAATAATATCTATAAATAAAAAGCTAAAACTAACTCTTAGTTACCTGAGTTATATTATTGAAACATTATGATGAACAAATGTCTTGTGCTTTGTTTCTTCAGCAAAGGTTAAACATCATTAAAATAAAATTAACTATAGTATTGCATAATGAATGAACCATAAAACCCAATATTAAATTTTTAGAAATCCATCAGAATATATATATACATATGAGTCAATCTAGAAAAAAACTGGAAAGAAAAGACAAATCTAAAAATGACATTGTAGGGGCTGGCAGGCGATATGGTGGTTAAGGGTGCTGGACTGCCATATGGCAGACCATGGTTCTGGCAGCTTGCCTTCTCATTTTCTCTCTCTCTCTCTCTCACTTTTCCTCTCTGGTCAAAAAATTAAATAAATAAATGAATAAATAAGGTTAAATTAAATAATTCTTAAAAAAGAATAATAAAAATAACATTTTAGAGTCTTGTAAATTGATGGTAATAATAATATAATGATATTAAAGAGGATTCTTAGCATGGTAGAGGTTTTCAGTAGAAACAAGGATATGACCAGTGATGCAAATTAGGAGGCTTATTACTTTTTTTCAAAGAATTATTTATTTATGGACCTGCAGATTACAGGTGTAATGATTACATCACTGGACTCCACATAGTTGACCATGGTTCAATTTCTGAACCTGGCAGCTTAAAACTCATACCAGGTGCATGTGCATGTATGCCCAAGGAAGATGGAGGAGAAGGGATTGCAGTGTGGTTGTCTCCCCTGGGGATGATTTCTTGCATTCTATCTCTCTGTCTCTCTCTGTCCAGTGAGCACATGTGCCCTTTAGCAAAAATCTCTTTAAAAAGATTCATTTATTCTATTTTATTTATCATTATTATTTCTTCATTTTCTAGAAGGCTCATGCACTCAACAAAGAGAGAGAGAGGGAAAGGGAAAAAGCAAGCTGCCAGGTCTGGGACTCAAACCACACCTTAAGCACCATACTGCTTACCACTCCTCATTTTAAAAGACTTTAATACTTCTGTTTTAGCCTGAGTGGTGGACATATATACACGTCCTTTGTGAATATAAGCATTACATGTTTCTTTTTTTTTAATTTTGAAAAAGTAAACATGATTGGGAACCAGCAGTTAGCATAATGGCTATGTCGCTGGACTCCCACGTAGTCTACCGTGGTTCACGTCCCGGACCCGGTGGCTTAAAACTCACGCCAGGCGCATGTGCGTGCGTACCCAAGATCCCAAGAGGAGAATGAAGGAGAAGGGATTGCGGAGTGACCATCCCCCCTGGGGGTTGATTTCTCGCTTTCTGTCTCTATGTCTCTCTCTGTCTGTCTGGCGAGCACACGCGCCCTACAGTGAAAATCTCTCCAAACAGAAAAAAAAAAAAAGTAAACATGATTTGTTATTTCAAGAAGAAACAGTGCCTTTCGAGGTAACTAATTAGATAATGGAAAAGAAAATGGACAGTGGCAAAAGTAAAAGAGAAGGGATTGAATCATACATGACCTTCTGGAAAACAATGCAGAATTTAGATTTTACTCTAATCAGGAGAAAGCAATAAACCAATTTAGGTTTTTCATTTTTATATCACTAGATGCTGTATGGAGATATATTTTTTTTCCAGTGTAAATAGTGGAGAAGGAAAGACCAATTTGGAAACTCTTACAGTATTCTATATGACAGATGTTGGCTTAGCCTCATGGGGTTGTCACAGAGCTGGAGAGAAATAGACAACTTTGAGATATATGTAGGAGTTATAATTTACAGGACTCCATGATGGCTCAGATCCAGAGGTTTAAGCGGAGGCAGTGTTAGACACTGGTTCCCTGTCTCAGCTGGAATGAATAGAGGAAGGACAATTTATTAATGTAGAGAACGCATACGGAGGATCGGAATGGTACATAAGGCTAGATCAGAGTTCTGCTTTGGACATATTATGTTTGGGCATCTTATGCTATGTTTAGTTTCCAACATGTCACTTTCTGTGAACCAGCTGAAAGGGTAAGTAATCAGTTTGATATATGCATCTGGAAGGCAGGAAAGAAGTACAGCCTATAAACAGTTGAGTCACTGCATCAAATCCTGGGGACTAATAAAAATAACAGAGAGAACATGTAGAAAAAGGAAAGAAGTCAAGGTCTGGCAGGTTAATACTTAGGCAAAAGGTAGTAAAGAATTATAAATAAGGAGAATGAGAAGAGCAGGAAAATATAGGTGGACACAGTATCAGATGATGGGAGAAAAGTATTTTAAAAAGGAATAATCTCTGATAATTCTTGTAGTGAAATTGAGAAGGAGGAAGACAAATAATGTCTACTGGATTTGGGAAATGGAGGTCACTGGTAGACTGGTCCCCTTCATGGCATGGTGAAGGTAGTGAGTACTGAAGAGTGAAGGACAGGTGAGAGAAGACGTGTCTCCAGTGAACCTTCTGAAGAGGCTTGGGCATTGCAACCCAGGTGGAAAACTTGACAGCTTATTATCCAGGCATGCAAGGGAAAGTTAAGTTAGGTTTTCTTTTTAACTTTTTCTTTTATTTTATTTTTCTAATTCTTCTGGATAACATGGAGGCTTAAAATTGATAGAAGTTTCTCTTGGTTTAGAAAACTTCTTTTCACACTGGAGGTAAACCCAGCCACTGTACTTTATGTGACTTGTGGTTTCTGCAAGGACATGAATTAAGGAGACATCTCAGTGATGTGCTATTTTAGAATATCTAGGAACTGAAGAAGTTCTTCCAGTAGAAACGCACGTACGATCTGAGTCTGGGACATCAATGATGATTACAGAACAAGTTGGGGAGGTGCATGTGCTGTCATTGCTTCAGGTTCAAGGGACTCAGCACAAGTGACTGTGGAACAAATTCACCCAGATCTGCTCCAGCAGAGCCAAGTGCATGATTCACATATAAGCGAGCCTCCAGAGCAGCTCCAAGTGTGTTACCTAGAAGTGGCTTGAATTCAGACTGAATAGGGCCCTGAAGTCCATGTAGAGAAGCTGCATGTGGAACAGGTAAACCAGATGCCGAAGGAAGTACAAACTGAGCTTCTACAAGCAGACTTGGATCATGTGACTCCTGAAATGATGAACCTAGAAGAGAGAGAATCTAGCCAAGCACACACGGCTGAGGCTGCCAGGGAAGAGCAGGAAGATGCTGAAGGTGTAGAGACCAAACCAACAGTGGATTCCCAAACAGATGAAAAGGCAGGGAATGAGGACAGAACAGCTATATCAGTTTTAGAATGAAATAACAAATGAATGGATTTTTAAATTTACATGTTGGGTTTTGAACTGATAATGGGCAGTGTGACTGTTCTAAAGCTAACAGACAAGTGGACCAAAGTTAACTCTTTCCTGTTGTGCTGAACTCTTTCTATGAAAATAAGCTGATTTCCTTTCTCCCCACTTAATGCAACAGAAAAGCATCACCCGCCCTGTGCAGGAATGGGGAGCTTTGAGAACTATATTTTCGGAAACTTA
The DNA here is from genome assembly GCF_000334495.1 of Tupaia belangeri chinensis. Classification (NCBI taxonomy): domain Eukaryota; kingdom Metazoa; phylum Chordata; class Mammalia; order Scandentia; family Tupaiidae; genus Tupaia; species Tupaia belangeri. The sequence goes on from NW_006205268.1 coordinate 122,485, forward strand.
GATGGATTATATTCTTATTATATAGTTGGTTGTGGATGTATCTATTTTCATTATGGTGAGGGTTCTCCCTTTGTCCCAGGTCATGTCCTTTCTCAAACTTTTTTCCTATTGTAAAATTAAACATAAAATCATTAGAATACAAGCTTATGTATTCTAATGCAGGTCAGAAAATTGAATATATAGGAAAAAAGGCTCCCTGAAGAAAAGTGCAATGTTACTGTGCAGTTAAATTTTGGCTCCTGGCTTCCTTTAGTTTGAACAACATTCTTGCCTACCCCAATAGTCACAGTTGCCATCTCTGCAACAGAGTGGTGGTGGCAACAATTTATAGAATGTAAAAAACAAACAAACTAAAAAACAAATAAACAAACAACAACAACAACAACAACAAACACAAAATACCTCCACACTATGCGCCTTTTCAAAATGAATTAAATTTCTATAAAGCATCTCTGGATCTCTCCAAGTTGACATTGTAATCAGCAACGTAGGCAATGCGGTAGTACTTCATATTTTTGTTTATAATGACAACCACCAATACTTTTTTCTCAGTGAGTTGAGAAATTTCATTTAATGGCAGCCGAAGGGCCGTTTTCAATTGGGAAAATGGATTTACATCTGTGGTAAACTTTATTTTCATTACAATTGCTCTAGTATTTTATCCCCAGATGAAAAAAGAAAAGCATCATTTAAAAATTAATGTCTGATTAGTGGATGGTGGACAATTAATAATAAAATGATTGTGGAAATTGGAGATCAGTTCATTTCTTCCCAACGCTTGATTATGGTTTGAAAAGTTAAGCAAACTCAAGGTTTATCCGCACAAGCCATTCATCCCTTGGTCAGTTTCTCTGCCAGCAGTGTCACCAGCATTACTTTTTCTCATGAAGTGATAATATCTGACTTTATACACACAAATGTGATTTATTTACCTTTTGTGTGTTTTATTCATTTATTGATGAATACTTTTACTAAAATATTTTGAATTTAAAATATTGTTATACTCTGTGCTAACTGATAACGACTAAAAAATGAATAATCCTATCTTTTCTCGTTTATTTTTTTTCTTTTTTTCTTTTCTTTTCTTTTTTTTTTTTTAATTTGGCAGAGGGCATGTGTGCTACCCAGGGAGAGAATGAGAAAGGGAGAGGGAGAAAGTATCCCCAAATGGTCCTGCCATTTCTCCCCTCTTTCTCCTTCATTTCTTCCTTCTTTCAAGATTCTGAGCACACACATATACACTCATGCCCGGCTTGCTTTTCATGCAGCTAGGTCCAGGATGCCAGCTGTGTAGTCGGACATGTAGAATTTAGCTCCTCCTACCAATCGGCCACAGGGCCACCCCAACAACAGCCTTCTGAGCAAGAACAGAAACTAGAAGACACTATATGATTACAAACAGAATGAGGGAGTGTGCATTAGAGAAGAAAAACTTGTAAACATTTATTCTTTGCTGTATAAAAGCAAATAGGTTCAAAAATATTATGGGGTAATAACTAACACTATATGTAACTATAAATGCTCTACTACCTAGTAGTTGGATTGCTTAGTAATTCGAATCATTTGGATTGGGGTGTGTTTAATTAACCTTTTCACAATCTACTAGCTGAGAAAGTAAATGGTATTTCATCAGTCACAGGAAGTCACTGCTAAACCTACCTGTAGACAAAGATTCACACAGACAGACATACACAATGTGTCCCAAAGCTTGCCGTCTCTGTTAAAAGCTCATTTGGATAAAAGGATTTCAGCTTGGAGGAGCTCATAGTTGCCAATCCTAAGAAACAGTTTTCTGCCACTTTAGCTGAATATATTGTGGAATAAAAACACTAGAAGAGGATGAAGCACCACTCCTGATGTTTTAGGATCTTTGATCCCATCCACTCTTAAATAAGTCCCCATCAATGAGCAAGCTAGTTTCCTGGGGGCGCCTTGACTAAGCACCACAACTAGAGAATTTAAAACAGCATACATTTGTTGTTTCACGGTTCTGGAGGCTAGAAGTACAAATTTAAGATATTGGCAGGCCCCTTTCACATCTGTAAAGGAGAAGTCTTCCTTGCCACTTCCTGATTTGTGGTGGCTGGCTGGCGATCTGGCATGTTTGGACTTGAAACTGCAGCACTTCAATCTATGTTTGTCTTGTCACTTGGTATTTGTGTTGTGTCTCTCGGTTATCACATAGAGCTTTTCTCTTTTTATAAGGTCACCAGTTTGTTGGGTGTTCCCGACAGTCTAGGTCAACCCTCTTTCTCTCTCTTCTTCTTGCCTATAATTTTCAAAACAACCATAGAATGTACTGGGGTGCAATATCCCAGGACACCTGAACTTTGCTTCTCTTCCCCTTGAAAACAGGATGTCCTTTAAAACTTTACTCAGTGACTCAAGATGCCCCTGAGATATATAATCTGATGCAGGCTGCCTTTCGGGGTCACACAGTTGTAGAACAAAAGAGGAAAACACAGTTAAGACTCCATCTGCCCTGGATAGCTTTCTTGAGTCTTATGAGATCATCCCACAGTGGGCCCTTTGACCCTTGCTGCCTCTGTAAGAAATCAACCTACTTCATATAATTTGTTGTGTATGTTTGTATTCTGCTTCACTAGAGTCAAGCGATTGGGAAATCTACAGCCCATGATGCTGAGGGTGGACGTGTTTAGACTCCTATTCCTGGTGGTTGGCATAGTGATGGTTCTGTCCTCCACATGGTTTCCTTGTGTGTCCTCTGTTCTGATTGGTTACTACTGAACTTGCTTCACACAGACATATTGGATTTGGACCAATCCTGAAGATCTCATCTTATCTTTATCTACAGAAACCTTCTGTACAAATAAGGCGACACTCTGAGTTCCTGGAGGTTGAGATCTCAACATATCTTTTTGAGGTTCACGATTCAGTCCATGACAACACTAATCAAACTCTTTAAGGTAAAAGGATAAAAGAAAAAGGAGAGAAAGGCTGTAAATGTGAATGTACATTTGCTCTTTTTCTAGTGGACAGATTTACAACTGGAGAAAGAAAAGTCCTTTTCTCACTAGTGGTTTCTTTTTCCCTCACTAATCATCAGAGGCTAGAAGATTGGTATATATTAAGATACTCTCTAAATTTCCATTTTAAGGGAAATGGAATTAAAGTATGAGTATATTTTGGTACAAATTTTTTTTAATTTTTGCATAGTTTTATTATAATACACATCTTACATGAATTATTTAGAGCCCTTGTAGAACAGCTCTCTCTTCACGTATGTGTACATATATATGAATCATACTATACAAAACAATGTTAGTATTCAAGTAAATGATGTTTCTAGACACAGATGACTTTTTAATGTTTTATTTGTTATAAGATGTATGTGTTCTCCAGAGAGAGACAGAAACAGAAAGAACAAAAATGTTGGAAAGCTCCTCCCAGAGGGGATGACTGCACTGCAATCCCTTCTTCTCCAGTCTCCTCTTGGGATTTTGGGCATGAATATGCACACATGTTTTTCAATCTTATGGGTCCAGGACTTGAAACAGACATTTACCCATGTAGGATCCAGCTACCTTAATCACCACACAACTGACCTGCTTTATTTATAATGTTTTTGTTGAAGGCTGAATTGATTGCATTGGATAATGATAATGGAAAATATAATATGACAATTTATGTTTATCTCGCTTAGATTTGGCTGAGTTTAATATCTGTTATAGACATGAGTATTAGAGGTTAAAATTCCTCTAGTGTATTTTTTTTTCTTCCTCCTCTCTTGATTTAGACACTTCCCAAGATATTGTTCCTTAGGGAATATCTGTCTCTTGCAGTTACTTCTGCTGCAATCAACAATTATTACAGTGGGGCCCTGATGTAGTAGTAAGGTGCAGGTAACATGTATGGGCTAGAGTCTTCTGCTTAAACCTGCCTTTTAGCAAGATTGTATCTGGGAGCTGTAATGTAAAGATTTCTACAATGATGTAACTTCTTTTTCAGATTTTTTTCTGCCTCCTAATCTATGCCATGCCTGCAATATTCCTAAGCTATTTACTTAAATAGCTAATTCTTCTTGACATTGTTTTCTTCCTTTAAGTGAGACAAGAATGCTGGAGGGTGTTGGTGGGAAGATTGCCTTTAGCCAGCTGAAATAAGAATATACACTTTCCCTTAAAGTGTAGATTTTTGTTATGGAAAATGCTCTGAGTGTATTTCAAAATGACTATAGGCACATTTTTCTAGAATCCTTGCTTCTTCTCTGAGAGAACCTGGGGGAGTTTTTGGAGGAAAATCCTGGCACACACAGACATTTTTCATTTCATAGTAGTCTATACATAGCTTCCAGTAGTTCAGCTAAATTAGCAGTTAATGGCCAAAAAACACAGTTTACGTATGCCTACCAATTTATGGCTCCAGGGGCTTAGGTTTAAACAAATCTAGGGGCTTGCAGGTGGCGTGGTGGTGAAGGCGCTGGATTCCCACATGGCTGACAGAGGTTCAAGTCTTGGACCTGGTGGCTTGTGCTCTCTCTCTCTCTTCATATCTCCATGTTCAAATTTTAAAAATAATAACATCAACAACAAAACTGAATAAATAACTTTTATAAAAAGATCTAGGTGTGATATTTGTGCATATATCTCCAAATTTTGAGATGGCAACTTGATCTATGGTTTTATTTTTCTGTAGGGTTCAAGAAAGGTCAATTTTAAGATTGACTAGCCTTTTTCTATTTTTTAAGAACAAGAGTAATGACTCTCATGTTTTTATATTTCAAAGTTAAAATTGAAAGTTTTGGATGAATTCTCCTAATGTTTTATTGGTTATATATCAAATAGTATACTTTAAAAACTACTTGTTTCCAGATATATACACATGGTTCATTATGACAGGTGTTTCTTTTTATATATGTAGAATAAATATCAGCTTGAAATAACTTAAACAAGACATAAATAGTAATATAAAAATTTGACAAAAAGTAGTTTTAACATGATACATTTTAAAAACACTTATAATACATAAAGTAAGTGACTCAACTCATTTATAATTTGTGAAATTCACGAGGAAATATTAATAGATTCATGCCAACTAGTGCCATGGGGATTAAGGTAACTGGATCTCATATGGTTAACTATGAAGACCAAGTCCTGGACTCAGTGGCTTGAAAAACACACTGGGCATATGTGCATATCTGCCTAAAATCCCAAAAGGAGAAATGGAAGAGAAGGGATTGCACCATGGTCATCCCCATGTGGGAGGGTGTGTTTTCACTTCTGGAGAAAAAAAAAAAAGAGAGAGAGAGAACCAATTCACAACAAAATCTTTATTAAAATACCATTTTCTTTTTTTAGTATCTTTTTAAATACATATTTTATTATTATTATGTATACATTCACTCGCTATACATCAGATTATGAAGAGATTTTCCCAGCAAGATACACATCTCAGTCCAGTTGCAAATACTATACACATCCTCATCAACAGATAACAAACAATATCTGTGTCCCACAAATATCTTATCTCTCCTTGTTTTTCCTCTAATTTCCTTTCTATTAAAAAATAAGATCTCTCTGAACTTCTTATGGGTTCTAGAATTGGAGCAATGAATGCACAAAATGAACCTAAATCATTCCCCAATGTAATGAAGTAGGAAAATGCTCAAGTGCAAACTCACATTCACACATTATAGAATATATTTAAAGGTATGGAACGCAAATCCTAAATATAAGAACATGAAATGATTGAAACTGGGATAATTTGACTAAAATATTTGCAAAGTAGTACTGAATTATAACCCAATGTACAAAGTAAATATCCAAGAACCCATACTGATAAAATCAAATGATTGGAGGACCAGCAGGTGGTGTGGTGGTTAAGGCTCTGGACACTCCCACATGGCCAACCATAGTTCAAGTCCCAGTCTTGGTGGCTTGCTTTCTCACTTTTCATCTCTCTCTTTCCGGCTCTCTCTTCCCTCTATCTTTGTGTGTGTGTGTGTGTGTGTGTTAAAATTAAAATAAATGAATTAATAAATGAATTAAAATAAGTAATGCTTTAAAAAAATAAATTAACAAATCAGTAAATAATAAATAATTAACCAATTCTCATGCAGAAGAACTCCAAATAACTGATATAAGACATTGTCCTCAAGAAAATAGTGAATAAGTTCCCATCCCTTACATGTGGACTGCTTATGTTGAATTACTGTAAAGAGTAGAGTATGGAAGTGAGAAGAAAATGAGAACATCTACAGTGAATAATTCTGATAACCACTACCTCAGCAAGGTGAGCAAGGCTCATAGCAACCCTGATAGGTCAGGTTTGTTGCACATATCCTGAGAGGAGAGTGGTACTTTGTGTTTTTCCCTGAAACATGTAACCCTCATCTCGTAATGAAGCAAATATCAAGCAACCCTAGACTGTAGAACATTAAACAAAACACCTGATAAACACCTACTATGGGCTAAATTTTGTCCCCTCAAATTCATGTGTTGAAGCTCTAATTCTCAATGTGAGTGTATCAGGGTATAGGGTCTTTGGTAGGTAATTTGGTTAATTGACGTTTTACCATAGGGGTCCTAATCTGATAGATTGTGGCCTTTTGAGTAGATGAAGACAGAAGTTTCCCTCTCTCTTTACCATATGAGGAGGCAAAAAGAAAGTAGCCATCTACAAGCAAGAACGAGAGCCCTTACCAGGAACTGAATCAGCTGGCACCTTGATCTTGAATTTCTCATTCTTTGGAATTGTGAGAAAATAAATTCCTGTTATTTAAGCTGAACAATTCATAGTATTTTATTATGGCAGCTCTAGCAGTATTGGATTGGACTGTTGAAAAAGTCATGACGCATTTTTGCAACAGATGGCGCTAGTTCATTTATGAAAATACTAGAATAGTTTGCATCTATGTTATTGCTGTTATTGGAGAGCTGACAGTTCTAGCTTCATTATAAAAAACAAAAACACATAAGAAATTTGGTTGAGTTTTAGAGATTTTACAGAATGTTGAAGATAGAAGACCTATCTATGCATTTTTGCCATATTTTACCTAACATTTCTTTTTAAAGGGAAGAGCACATGTCAAGCTTATGAAAAGTGCCCTGAAGTTTATGGTGACAATGCTCTACAAGAGGGCCAATGATGGTTCACAAAATTCAGTGCTGCTGATTTTGTAGAGGTTTCTGCCTTAGTGCATGTGTAATCACTGGAATGATAGAGACAGACACAGTGAGAGAGAATGTGAAAGATCATCCCCAGGGAGGAAGGCCCCACTGCAATGCCTTCCCCTATATTCTCCTCCCGAGATCTTGGGCATGCATGCCTGCACCTGTGCCCAGCAAGTTTTTCAGACCACTGTGTCCAGAACTCAAACCGTGGTTAGCTACGTGGGAGTTCAGCAATGTAACCAAAACTCCATCTGCTGGTCCCAATGCTGGTGATTTTGATCTTAACAGGCCTCTGTCAAGGAATCCCACCGCGTTTGATGAGGACAAAATAAAAGCATTGATCAAGTCAAACACATGCTACATGACATTGAGAAATAGCAGAAATGTTGAACTCCATCATTCAAACATTCATGACTACCTGAAGAAGCTAGGATGTAGAAGCAAGCTCAATATTTGGGCTCCTCGTGAGCTCAATATTTGGGTTCCTCGTGAACTCAAAGAAGTTCATTTGATGGCACATGTAAACATCAGTGTATGCTCAATAAATGAGAGGAGAATTATCCTTTTTTGAAGCAACTGATAACTGGGGAAAGAAGGGGATGGTGTACAACAGTGTGGTGCACAGTCAGTCTTGGTCCCAATGTGATGATTTGCCCCAAACAACATCAAAAGCAGACATTCATCCGAGGAAGATCATGCTCTCAGGGCAGTGGGATTTTAAAGGTGTGTTTTTCGAGCTCCTACTATGGGAATAAACCATCAATTCAAGTGTGTACGTTGGCAATTGAACAGTTTGAATGAATCCACTATTCAGAAAAGTCCAGAACTCAATGATCATGAAGGAGTTGTGTTTCATCATGACCATGCAAAATCACACAAAAGGCCTGGATGGTATGTGTTGCCACAATACCCCCATACTTGCCTGACCTCGCACATCAGACTTCCACTTGTTTTGTTCTCTTTAAAACTCCCTGTTGACATAACATTCAGTTCAGATGAGGGTGTAAATCTGCACCTCATTCAGTTTTTTGCTGATAAAGACAGGTCTTTCTATGAACAAGGAATTATGAAGCTCACTGAAAGATGGCAAAGGTTATCGAACAAAAGGGCAATATATCAGTGATTGATCTTTTTTCTTTATATAAATAAATGACCTTGAACAACATCATAAAAATGATGTGACTTTTCCGACAACCCAATAACAGTTTACAATACTCCTTAAAGCTATAAAAACATGGAAAATCTTAGAAACTGTCCTAAGACTCATCAGTCATTTGTAGGTTAAAGAGACATAAACACTAATTGCTGTGCAGTATTCAGTTTAGGATCCTAGAAGGAAAAAGAATGTTAGGTAGGAAATCTAGGTAGGCTTCAGTTAACTACAGTAGTTGTTCATTAATTGTGAAAATTGCCATGCTAATAAAAGATAGTAATAAAAAAAGGAAATCAGGGTATATGGGAACTGTCTGTACTATTGTTACATCAATTTTTAAATAAATAGAATTATTTCAACTATTTATTTTATTTTAGTTTTTAGGTTAAAAAAACTTTTCTTAATTTGTTTTTTACATTAAATCATGATGTATCATTACATCATACCAAATGAATTTTCCCAACCAGAATACCCTGTATATTGGTTTAATCAAAGATATTTTTAAACATATTATCATCAACAGATAGTTTTCCATTTTTGTTTCTCCCTTAATTTTTTTTCTTTTTTTTCTCCTTGATTCCTTCCCTTTCACTCTCCCCCGCCCCCCATTTCCCTCCCTCCTCCCACACTCTCTTTAGGATCTACCTGTTTTATTTTTTATTTATTTATTTTAATAATTATTTATTCCATTTTATTTATTATTAGCATATATTTTCAGAAATTTTCTATAGAGTACATGTACTCACCATAAAATGAGAAAAGGAAAGTGAGAAAGCAAGCTGCCAGATCTGGAGCTTGAACCACGGTCAGCCATATAAGAATACAACACCTAAACCACCATACCACCTGCTGATCCCAGTACCAGTATTCACCTGTTTCATGTATGAATATGTGTCTTTGGGGGTCTAAAAGTCAATATTTATTTAATTATTTTTTGCGCAAACATTTGCTAAGGAAATCTCAAGGAAGTTACTAAAATGAGACTTGAAAATGGAGGTGAATGAGAATATTCTTTGGGAATCTCACAGTTTATTAAAAAATATAATTCCTAGATTTTGCAGTAAAATACACTTCTTAGTCTACTTAATTGCTTAATTCCCAGTTCAGTAATCATTCTACCAAACTTTACAACATGTAAAATGTATTCATCGACTTGTTTTTATAATCTACTTAGAGAAGAAAAAGTAAACATATCTCTTTCAGTTGATTCATCTGTAAAATTAGGGGATCAGGCAGATGACCACTAATGGAATTTCTAGCTGGAAATACTACAAAATTTTACAAGATTAAAACCACCAGATAGAATGACATAAACAAATTGTTTTGTAATTCATCATTTCAGATTCCAGCAAACGTGGTATTCTATAAGAAGACTACCTCAAGAATAGTTTTGTACCTACAAAATATTCAAAAAAAGGACCTAGAAGCTCATGGATTCTTTTCATATGAACTTCATAATTCAAAAATAAGGAGACTCTCTGGTCCCAAAGTATTTAGTTAGGAATTCAAAAAGTTTTGAGGCCAGTAGTTGGTCTAATGGATATGTTGCTAGACTCCTAAGTAGTCAACATGGAGTCAATGGTTCAAGTCCTGGAGCCAGTGGCTTAAACTCACATGGGTGCATGTGTGTGCATGCCCAAGATCACAAGAGGAGAATGGGGGAGAAGGGATTGTGGCATGGCCATCCCCCCCAAGGGGTGATTTCTCGCTCTCTATCTCTCTGTCTCTGTCTTTCTGGGGAGTGCATGCGCTCTATAGCAAAAACCTCTCAAAAAAAAAAAACAAAAAACAAAGTTTCACATATTGTTTTGCCTGAAAAAAGGGACTACATGCTGTAACACACATTTCATTTACAGATTAAAAATTATTTTACACTGTAAATATACTGATTTTAATACTATTTCAAATATATTTCAACCTTAATCATAATATATTAAAGATATTACATGACCTTTGCCATAAGATGATTGACACTTCACTGAATTCTATTAAAAAATGCTTTCTAATTTGCTGACTATTTTCAGTTACAGATAAGAAAGGATGTCATGGGAGCTATGAAAAAGTGCTGCAGCCAGAGGTCAATTTCTTGTTTCTTTTTTTTTTTTTTTTTTTTTTTTTATTTATTTTTATTATCATTAAAGAATTCAGGTATTTAAAAAACAAGTACAAGGCACAGCTAATTTAGTTGAGTATTCTAATCTCTCAAGTATTGTGTTTCCATAAGTAACTCACATTTGATAGCCAAGATTACCTGGATTAAGAGATAAACCTCCTTAACAGCTAGCTACCGGCAGAAACAATTTCAAAAAAAAAAAAAATTGATGGCTTCCTTCTTTGACCAAAGACAAAATGTAATAGGATTTTGTAGCTAAGTCCCCAAGGCACCTGTCATAGTAATTTTTCCCAGACTCAGGGAGGTAAAGATATGTGTTTTATTTTGGAAATAATTTTCTTTGAATTAGAGTGTTGGGTCTATGGTTAATGATGTGGTAAGGTCAAAATATTTCTAGGTGAATAAATAGAAAAGTGAATTCTGAATTTTAAAAGTCATCTATGTGGGGGGGGGGATGAGCAGTTAGCTTAATGGCTATGTCGCTTGACTCCCATGTAGTCTATGGTGATTTCAGTCCCAGACCCGGTGGCTTAAACTCATGCCGCGGGCGTGTGCGTGGGTGCCAAGATACTGAGAGGAGACTGAAGGAGAGGGGAATGTGGCATGGCCATCCCCCCTGGGGGGTGATTTCTCGCTTTCTGTCTCTCTGGCTCTGTCCTTCTAGCAAGCACATTTGCCCTATAGCAAAAACCTCTAAAAAAAAAAAGTCATCCATGGGCCAGCTAGTGGTGTGGTGGTTAAGTTGGCTGGATCCAACATTAAATGTATTTTTTTCTTTTTGAAAAATTGCAAAATGACATTTTATAATAGTATATATGTACAGGATACAAAGTGGCATTGCAGGGGACCAGCAGTTGGCGTAATGGCTATGTTGCTGGACACCCATGTAGTCAACCACAGTTCGAATCCCGGACCTAGTGGCTTAAACTCACACCAGGCACATGTCTGTATGCCCAAGATCCCGAGAGGAGGATGGAGGAGAAGGTATCGTAGCATGGCTATGCTCTGGCAGGTGATATCTCGCTTTCTGTCTCTCTGTCTTTCTGAGTAGCACACGCACCCTATAGCAAAAGCCTCTCAAAAATATAAAAATAAAAAAAAAAAGTGGCATTGCAGATGAAATGTGGGGTAACTAAATCAGGTTAGATTACCTATCTATCACTTTAAATACTTCAGAATATTTTATGAGAACCCATTTAAATTGTTTATTCCAATGTCTACGTTGAGAAAGCCTGAATTAAGTTGGAATAATAAGAGAATTGTTTTACCACTCAATTTTATTCTAACATATTTATTAAAGTATGAAATGAGTGTGTAATTATCATTCAGTTTCACCTAATTTGTCACAAAATTACTAAATTTATGAAGAGTATAATACTACAAACCAATATCGGATTACTATTTAGTACTGCTATTTATTGATAGTTTTACTGGTTTAATTAAAGGTGATTAAACTGTTTCTTCTTTTCTCTTCATTCAAAGCAAAATACTAAAATACTGTAATGTAGACATGGTCATAAAATAATTCTTCACTGAATAATGCAAAAGGTATTAAAGGTGCATAAATTTATAAATAATTGTGGACAGTTTTAATGAGTGATATAACATGAACTAATGATCTAAGAAAAAGAGAAAAAAACTAAGTTTTCCAGTGATAATTATGATTTTATAGTAGCACATGAAAAAGACATACAAAAAGCTCTCTTTTTTTGTAGTTTCCTTATCATATTGTGTGAGGCTTTTCTATTATATCTATGATATTTTATCTGAACATTGGAAGCTATTTAGTCAGTGATGCGTTATATGTAGGATAATACTGTTGGCATATTTGTTCAGAACTCCCAGGATGCACCATGACTTTTTCCCTGGTCTAAGATGCCCTAGTTTAGACAATAAGTTAGATAGTCTCTCTAATTTCATTATAACTGCTCTGTCACTGGTATCTCAATATGACAGTTTTGGTCACAGCACCAGTGTTGTTTCTCACTAATGCCTTGTGCAAACAATAACACCCAGTCAACCTCCATGCATGTAATATGCTGTTCACTTATTGGGCTCATCAGGAAAGTCATGATAGATTGTTCTGTGTTTTTCTATGCAAAGTGCGTCATGACTTTTTTGATAATACAATATTTTCGTCATGTCATGGTTGGGTTTCTGAGGCCCAGACTTTCTTGGTATTGTAATCTACTTAAATTCTTAATACTAAGTATTTATTAATTAGTATTAATTAGCTGTCTCATTAGCTCATTTATTTCTTTCTACCTTAATCATGTTAGCATTCTTGTCTCACAATTCCATTCCTTTCAAGCTTCCCAGAGTGTAGTTAATGCCTAAATCTGAAAGAGTATCGTCTCCAAAGTCACATGATGAAATAACATACTCTTTAACAAAAAATTACTTGCTTTCTCAAGATTTCAGCAACTCAATAATTATTGCATTGACATAGAAAATCTATCTTCTTTGCTGTTGTTTTTAGCTATATGAAATCAAAATACATATTCAAAGAAAATTGTTTGAGAGGAAAAAATATAGAATAACAAAATTATAAAAAATAAATAACCCTCATATAAAGAAGTAGAAAATTTCTAACATCCCGAAAGTCTTTCCATTTCTTGAATTTCTCTTCCAACCCACAAATCCTTCTCTCTCTTTCTTGTTAGAGAGAGTTTTTTTCTATAGGGTGTGTGCACTTTCTGGAGAGACAGAAAGTAAGAAATTACCACCCCTCTCCCCAGGGAGATGGCCACACTGCAATCCCTTCTACTCCATTTTCCTCTGGGGATTTGGGATACACACACACACACACTTGTGCCTGGCATGAGTTTTTACAATCCACTGAGTGCAGCACTTGACTCTCAGTCAACTAGATGGGAGTCCAGCAACGTAACCATTACAACATCTGCTGGTCCCCCCTTCTCTCTTTTTTACCATCCTTGCTCTCTCACTCTCTTTTTCTCTATATATTCACCTTATAATATTACTACCTATTCTTTTATTTTCTCCTGTCTTCTTATATTTCTTTAGCCACTTTTAGTGTGCATGATTTAAAAATCTCAAACACATTTCCCATCCATGACATATGCATTAGCCAGGTTTTTATTACAATTTCGATGTAGATAAGCAACTACTAAATCACGGGGACACAAGACAGTAAATATGCATTTCTCGTTCTCACCCGTACCTCTGCAATCAGGTAGCAATATTACAACACAGATTGCTGGGTTCTGTGCCACACTGTCTTGTTATGGGGCCTAATATGAAGATATAGACTCCCCCCCACACACACAAAGAGTGTGCTCTCTTCATATTAATCGCAGAAATATGCAAAGAAAACAACCTCTTGAGCAAATTAAAGACTCTTTTTGAATTAACTTGACTGATACCTAACCAAAGCACTGTGACAGAGTCAAGCTCATAGTCAAGAGATAGGGGAACAAACAATATTTCCACTAAAAGACCTTGCCAATGTTAAAAGAAAGAATCAAGACCAATGAGTCAATTATTCATGTCCTTCACACTATATACCAACCTCTATACCAGGACTTAATAAAGTTTCATCATATTAACAGACTTAGAATTTTAGAATCTTATTACTTTTGTCAGTTCTATGCCCCCCTTTGATAATCCTATGACTGTTTATAGAATTGTGCCCTCCACTTTATGTGTTGACATCCTATCAGCTGGTAAGTGTGCCTTTATTTGGAAACAGGCTCTTTGCAGACATAATATATCAAAATGAAATTTTATTGGATTAGAATAGCCTTTAGTCCAACAGGCCTGGTATCTTTGTAAGAAGAGAAGCAAACAGACAGATAAAGAAAGACATATTCTGAAATGACTGAGATTAGAGTGCTTTATGTATAAGTCTGGGACTATCAAGGAATTTCAGCATCTTCCAGAAGCTAGGAAAAAGGCTTGCAATAGATTCTTAGTGTTCAAGAAGGAACCAATCTTGTTGCCACCTCAATTTCAGACTTTCTACCTTTAGAATTCTGAGACAGTGAATTGATGCTCTTTTAAGTCACCTTGTTGTTGTTGGTACTTTGTTGTGACAGCCCTGGAAAACTAAAATACTCAAGGAACTCTTTGCAACCTCAGCATATAACAGTTAAAAAGAGATACAGAATAGTTATTGTAAACACTTCCAGATGAAAACCAGAATAAGAAAGACAAATGGCAACTCTACATTTTATAAACATGAGTTCAGAACTTTCTCAGCAATCCTGACCTGTTCACTATGTGTATTTTCTAACTTCCGATTTACTGCAAGCAACAGTTTATTAACTAACTAACACTGGGTCAGCAGTGGTTAAGGCATTGGACTCCCATGTGGCCAACTACAGTTCAAGTTCCAGACCCGGTGGTTTGAAGCTCATGCCAGGTGCACATAAGTGTGTGTCCCTGAAACCCCAAGAGGAGAATGGAGAAGGGATTGTGGCATGGCTATCCCCCTAGGGGATGATTTCTTGTTTTCTATCCCTCAATCTCTGTCTCTGCAGCAAATGCATATGCCCTATAAAAAAATCTCTCTCAGAAATTAAAAAAAAAATCTCTAATCATTTTTAACCTCCTTAGTATTTCTTTATTCTTTTTTTTTATTATTAGGTTTTTGCTATAGGGTGCGTGGAGCACTTGCCAGAAAGACAGAGAGATAGAAAGTGAGAAATCATCCCCCAGGGGGATGGTCACACTGCAATCCCTTCTCCTCCATACTCACTCCTCTTGGGATCTTGGGCGTGCACACACACGTGTTCGGCATGAGTTTAAGCCATGGGGTCTGGGACTGGACTGCAGTCAACGACATGGGAGTCCAGTGACATAGCCATTAAGCCAACTGCTGGCCCCAGTATTTCTAACACTTATTTCTTTATCATACATCGGCAGCTCAGTGGGGTGGTTGTGACTCAGACTATGTATCTACTGTCCTTGGTAGTCTTGTTACATGCCGAAAATCTGCAGGTCAGCTAAGGTACCTTTGTTCCATGTCTCTCATTCTGTAACTGTGGCTTATGGGACACTTCTATATCAGGGGTTCCCAACCCCCAGGGCATTGGCCAGTACCACTTTGTAGCCTCCTAGGAACCAGCGGCACAGTAGGAGGTGAGTTGCAGGTGAATTAGCAAAACTTCATCTGTATTTACAGCCACTTCCCATTTGCATTACCATCTTAGCTCCACCTCTTATCAGATCAACAGTGGCATTAGATTGGCACAAGAACTCAAACCCTATTGTGATATGCACATGCCAGGGGCCTAGGCTGCAAGCTCTGTATAAGAACCTAATACCTGATAATCTGAGGTGGAGCTCAGATGCTGATACTAGCGCTAGGGAGCAGCTATAAATACTGCATTTTGGTGAGTTACATAATTATGTCATTATCCATTACAACATAATAATGATAGAAATAAAGTGCACAATAATTATAACGTGCTTGAACCACCAATGAACCACATCATTGGTGGGGTTTGGTGGTTTTGAAAAAATGTGATTTTTTTTGAAAAAACACATTATTGGTGGTTTTAAAAAAATGTAATTTTTTTCAAACATTCTTCCTTGAAACTCAGTTCTCTTGACTCCTTGTAGAGGACAATCTTCAGTATTGTTTCCTACTTGTCTCATTATCTCTGCTATGGCACCTTGCTTAGTGAACTCTTTTACCTGATGTTTAAAGACAGGAGTAACTTAGATTACAACCCTGCTGAAACAGTTCTTTCTACTCTTCCTAGATTATTTTATTCAGCTTCATATTATTGAAAATAAAATATGTAGAGGTCAACAATAATTACATGCTTATTGCAAGTCTCATCTATCAGGAAGTTTATAATGAGAAAATTAATCAAATAGCTTATATTTAAGGAATTGTCTGTATATCCTGGGCATAGCATTCTAAATGACGTTTAAATATAAACAGTTTCACTTCTACCTATATGTATAAATATGAACAAGTTACATAAAAATTATCATCAGTTTATCCCAGTATTAACCTATAAAGTATTACGCACATCAAAGGAATGTAGTGAGAATTACAACTATGCTCTTGACAAAAATACAGCTCAATTTACAATATAGCAGAGTTTATTTGTTTAGGTTTTAAATATTGTATTTTTCCATTAATAGAGAAATTATTCTTCTAATTTCCAACTCTACGCAATTAAAATATTTATGGTAGTTTTATTATAAAGAGTGAAATGAAAAGAAAGTACATGAAAGTGTAATAATATTTCAATCTTCAGTGTACCAGATAGTTTATGCTGTCATTGTTTCACGTATGACATAATAAAGAATTAGAAAGTTAAAGAAATTGCCCAAAGTCTTACAACAAAGAGAAAATGAGGGCACAAATAATACAAGTAGGAAAATATTTAATTTAGGGTAAAGTTTGCATGAACATTGAGGAGTCTTTAAAGTTCATGGAAAAAGTCAAATATGAAAAGTTAGGAAGACATTTTAGAATGTCCTTGTCCCAAAATAAACTAATACTATAATTGCCGTTTAAAGTGACCTCACATCAGGTATGCAAGACTGTCCTAACTAATAGAACTCTAATAGTTGGGTATTATCTATACTTTAAAAGACTCCTAATTTATTTGAATCTCCATGATGGCATCAATGATTCCTCCTACTAGAACCCAACATAACTTCTCGCTTTTCAGAGCTTCTATTGTTTTATATATATAGAGAGATAGATAGATAGATAGAGAGAGAGAGAGAGAGAGAGAGAGAGAGTCGTAGGAAACATCATGATGTATTTTTCTATTTTGCTCTACAAAAATGCATCATGACTTTTCTGACAACCCAATATAATTATGTGTGTGTATGGGGCAGTGTAAATAATAAGTTTAATATTTCCACATTAGGAATTAATGACTAAATAAATGAAGAAATTTATTTTCAACTTTCCATAAAATAAAACTCATAAGCAGCTTCTTTCTCTATATTCTGGTTAGTAGTGACTCTGTCTTCAACTTTATGCCACACAGTAGTATGTTAAATGAGGTTTGTTCTCTTGAAAAGATGCTTGAGCTTACCAAGTAAGCTTCCTTGGGATTTTATGACATGTTAAATTAATAAAATTAAATCAGAGAAAATGCAGAGATTGTTTCAGACAACCTGCTATCTTGGAAAAAGAGCACAGTCCACTTTCTTGCTATATATTGGAATCTGGTATTAAACACACACACACACACACACACACATATATATATATATAGAGAGAGAGAGAGATATAGATATATATAGATATATATAGATATATATAATCTCTATCCTCCAAGGAAACTTATTTTGACTTATTCATTAAATATGTCGTAAAAAGATAGGTTCAAACTTTCTTATACTCTTTAGCATCTGTCAGTCAACCAATATTCATAACATTGTCCCTTGCTTATTAATATTGGTGAGCAAAAATAGCTCAAGAGATACAATGCAAATTATTGGGAGTCATAATTTTTACTTTTATTTAAAGCTCTGCTTTACCAGAGAATATTTCATATAGTCAGCTTAATTTGCATGGATTTATAAATAAAAATTCTATTTTTATGAAATGTTATTTTTTAAGGAGCTATAAAACACAATTCTACATATAAAATCTAAACCAGACATGTTATGGACAATAAAAAAATACCTTAAAGTTATATTTAATTATTAACTATATTGTCAATACATTCTATGTAAAGTTATGCTCTATGAAGTCTATCCTTTCTCACCTGGGATTAACTACCTCTTTCTTGTTTTCTATTATTTTTAAACTTACAGACAAATTAGTATCCACATTTAAGAGATTTATAGAAGAATTCATTGTCCTTAATTGTCTAGATTTATCTTTATCCTTCTATCTCAAAACATTGTACATAGCTGTGTTCTCTGGAATAAGTTTGAAAATTTATTCCAAAATTTTAATGAATTTTGCAAAAAAAATATATCTCAACACCTTTTTTTAGTTTTATTTCTCAAATCTGTCAGAGGGTGGGTGTGCTCACTGGAGAGAGAGAGGCAGAGAGAAAAAGAGAGAAAGTGAAAAAGCATCTCCTATGGGGCATGGTCACACCATTATCCCTTCACTTCCATTTTTCCCCCCTTTTGAGATTTTGAGCATGCATACACAGGTACCCACTATATTTTTCAAGCCATGAGGTGTAGGACTCCATCCACATGGTCTTCTATGTGAGATCCTGTTGTCTTAATCCCCAGTACACAAGCTGGCCCAATGCTCTAATTTTTTAATGTTTGAATACTCATAATTGAGAATTTTCTTTGGCCCACAGTATGAATATTATTATTTAAGAAATAAAAAAAATGTATCAAAACTACAATTCTGCAAGTATGTAAGATTGTTTCACCTCTAATATGAAAACTATCAAAAAATCTCTAATGTTCAAGTGATATTATTGTAAATTCTTTATTTGTGGCATAATTGGATAATAATAACCAGGAATATTTTGAATCAAAATATTGGTAAAATTTGAAGGAAAATAAAAGTAATACCCTTGGGTTGTCATAATGAAGGTGTTTAATTCTTGACAATAAGAATGATGACATTGTAATTTTCAATAGTGGGTCAAATTGATTGGGGTATAAATTAATATTTAAGACACTACAAATAAAATATATACATTTTAATTAAATAGAAAACTTTTTTTCATTAATTGTTGAAATGGCAATTTTCAAATAACAATTAATTAATGATCTTGAAGTATCCCTTTATCCTTAATCCATTTTGACTATGCAATGGGCTTTAAGATAAGCATTGTGTGAACATCTTAAGAATACTTTAAAGAAAAAAAAAAACATTAAATTTTCTCAAAGGACAATATATTATTTTAAAAATTCCTAAAAATAAATACACTGGTCAATTTTCATTTCATTTTTATATTATTGTTCTTTTGTAGCAATATCTTAAGATCTGTTAAAATATAAGTATTGTTAAGTGCCTCAGTCTCTCACAGCAATTGTCTGTTCCTCAATATATAACCCACATATGATTGTTCTATGTGTGTGTGTGTGTGTGCAAGTTTATGTGTGTGTGCCAGAGGGTATGTGTGCATATAAAAGAGTAAGAGAAAGGAGAGAGACAGTATCCCCAATGGGATCTGGTTATGTCTCAATTGCTTTTCCCTCAATCTCTCCATATACTCAGGATACTGGGCACATGTAACTGGCAAGTTTTTCAAGCCAAAGGAACCAGGACTCAAACTCTGGTTAGTTATATGGGATCTGGCTTACTCTGTACAGGGCTTAACAACTGAGCTATGGGACCCTGCCCCCCCCATATACACAAACTTTGGCTTTAAATATTATGAACTTGTTCAATCAGATAAAATAAACTGAATAGGTTTCTAGAGACAGTTTTACAAAGTCTCAGTTTTACAGCGATTAAAATTATATACCCATATTTTTCCTTTTAAAAATTTTAATTTTTGAATAAAATTCTTAAAATAAAAATAACTAATTATTAAAATGATACATTTGTTGGAAGAGAAGGGATTGTGGTGTGACCACATCCTATTCAGGGGTGCTTTCTCCTCTCTCTGTCACTCTGTCTCTCTCTGGTGAGAGCTATATTCGCTGACAATCTAAGCATAAATAGATCAAAAGAGAATGACATGGTTGAGAGAGATATTTCGAATATTTAGAAAGACATTAGGAAGAGCTGAATTTAAACCACCCTACATTATTTTCCTTTTGTGTTACATGATTTTATCTGAAGATATATAAAAATTAATCAATTGCTTTAATTCAGGACTACAGAATCTCAACTCTGTTGCCTCTAGTAAAGAATCAAAAATTACTTATATTATTTGAGGTAAGTAAAGCATTTGTAAGGAGATTATATCAATGGAGACTTTTTGCCTTTCTGACTAATCCATTGTAAACAAAAGCCAATCATACAAACAATTCCAAAATTAGCACAGCTATATGAGTGCAGATAAATTAAACCACTCGCTCCCCGTGTTATACCAAACGATGAACCACAAAGCTAACTTGATACCATGGGTCTATGTAGATAAATAAATAAAATCTCATCTTATTCTTCTGTGTGTACACATAAATTTCTTATGCAAACAACAGAGTACTTTATGCCATTCACTTTGATAGTATTAGCTACTTAGTAAAAGTTTGAGGAGCTGATAATCAACTACCAAATTGTATGCTTATTTTTCTATTGATTTCCTGACATATTTAATAATAGCAGAAAAAAAAATCTCACAAATGGAGCATGTGAGTCTATAAATGTCAAGAGGAATCCTGGTAATTTACACACATACCCTCTGGCTTTCTTGCCGGGGTCCAGCCTCGGCGGGGGTGGGTTGACTCCTCGGAGGCAGCGCAGGAAAGGAAGACCCTCAACACAGATCCTGGTGCCCCACCGGGTGGGACTCCTCCACTTTCTGTTTCCAGTCTCTTTGTTTAAAGCTTCAGTGTGAGTTTTTCTAAGTATGTGAATTTTCAGTGTCGTTTTGGCCTTTACAAAGCTGTAGCAACTTTAGCAATTTTTAAGCCAAGCTTTCAAGTTTCTTAACCTTCTTGGTGTTCCATCCTTTCACCACAGCCTGGTCTATCATGGTCTTTTCAAGACCTGACTTTTCACTTTTTTTTTCTTTTCAATGGGAAGTTGAAATTGATCTTTGACTCTAAAAAACTGAGTAAGTTCCTTCTTCTGGGTTTCGTTTGAGGATTTTTTACTATGAGATTGGCTTTTCTTCTCTTGTCTGCCTTTCCAGGAGTATTTTCTTTCTTTCTGCACCCATCTCTGAATTTTGAGGTTGAGTTTTCCTGTTTAAAAATTTTTTGACAGTTTTTGAAATTTATTCCACATAGTTAAGGAAATTCCAGAAAGGCATAATTCATGTTCATTTACATTTTCTTCTGTTTCAGTTTTTGATCAATCTGTTTGGGGCTTTGAGATTTCTAATTTTCTAATGGTCCTATTCCCTTTCTCTTTCTGTGTGTTTAGTCCAGAGTCCTCTAATGTGACATCATCTTCAGAATTCGACCTAACATCACTTTCATATAGACCAGGAGTTAGCAACTCACTCCGTAACGTCTTACTTGGTCAGGAAGCAGCTGCCAGGAAGCCATCTTAAAACTTCCTCTTAGAGCTTTGATATTCAATTTTGAAGAGTTTTTAAATTTTATTTTTATTATTAGGCCTATCTATCTCATATGTTCTGTGTAAAAACTTTAAAAACATAGAATACTTTCTTGTTATAAATTTTTTAATTGTAAATAATATTAATTTTAGTGTTATTGAATTAATAAGGATATTACTTGTGGCTTTTCAGTAAAAATGTTGTTTGACTTAGCATTTATCTATTTCTATACATGCTTTACACAAACACAACAATGTACATACATCTAAAAATATGTATGTGTTTATATACACATAGATATATATGCATGCATACACACACACACACACACACACAGAACGAGGTTGAAAGCATGTTTTACCAGACTGAATATATTTATAAGTTTCTTTCTTTACTTAAGAATTCTGCTTTTCATTTTAAGAACAAAGAAAAGTTCATCGTTTGTAAGCCTTTTATCTTCAAAATTTTGAATGTAAACATTTTAATTTGTATTATTTTACTTATTTTCACTTTCAGAGCTTCTGAGCTAACAGTTGAGCTCACATATATATTTTAGTTCCAGGCTTCAGGCTTCCAGCTAAGCCAAATCTATTTATGCTAACGATCTCCAACAGCTGCACACTATATTATCCGAGGGTTCTGGGAGGTCTTCCAAGGGAACTCCAAATAGACCATATTGCAGCCATCTAGTCTGGAGTGCTGAAAATAATATCCCACCTGCAATGATTTCTGTGCCACAGGAAACTGTGTAGCTACAGTACTCTAAAGACAGAGAGAGAGAAAGAGAGAGAGAGAGAGAGAGGCCTACTTCTGTCTCTAAAAGTATATTCATGCTATTTATCCTCCCTTTGTCTATCCCTTGGCTTATTAAGGATAATGAACTGTTACCTAGACCACCCCAATCCACCAGGGGTCCCATTCTTTTTCCATATTCTACCTCCTACCTTTCTTTATTGCCTCCTCTGATGTGAGCTACAGTCCATGGAAAGAACTGGTGTGATCCATCGAACATCATTTCTATTAATGAGCTTAAAAAGCACAGTCCATGAAAATACACTAGTTCTGTAGGAGAAAAAAGAGGGTAGATTTTACCACCCATCATTCAAATGATGAATGAACATACTGAGCTATTTCTGTGAGACAGATGATGTTGGAGATGAAGAGGGCTGTTGAGAGCGACTGCGTCAGTGAAGCCACCACTTATGAAAAACGACTGCAGCGCTGTGTTTTATCGGCATTAATGGTGCTTAAAATGCATTCTTGAGCATACACATATGCTTACACTGGTACAGAGGTGTGGAAGCATTCGCTCCCCCTAGATACGTTCTAACCAACAGATCAGGGCAAGTGACTTCTGTAGTTCAGCTTCATAACTTTTCTAATAAAAATGGAAAAAGTTTTGTTACAGCTTAACAAGTGAGTCTATCTGAGGAAAACTCTCAGAACCGTGACCACATTTTACATAGAGTTGTGCCAAAATACTTGAAAATAACTCAGGCAGCTGACAGACTATTTTATGTGCTGGTTTAAGATAGGGCCTTTAGTCATTTGCTTCCTTTCCTTCTATTTTGAATCCCTAAGTCAGGAAATTACTATCACAATGATACAGAATTCCATCCCAAAGTGTATTTATACAGGATAAAATAGAAAAAAGCCCATCGTGACTTATTTATTACATGGTCCAAAGAATACTAGAAATATTTCATAGTTAACTTTCGAAAATGTATGTTTGGGATGAGTGATTTTTTTTTTTTTTTTTGCCTTGAATTCATTTTAGATCTATTTTTCAGGAGATCCATGTTAAAAATTCTAAGGTTTTTTTATGGGATGATAGCCAATTGGAGTGCTAGGTCCTTAGTCTTAGGATCTAATTGTTAAGGGAGCTAAATTCTCCATGGCTGACCTTGGTTTGAATCCCAGATCTGACAGCTTTAAAAGCATACTAGGCATGTTTGTATGTCCAAAATCGCAACCAAATGATGAAATGGAAGAAAAAGGATTGCAGTGACACCATCCTAAGTGGTTTCTTTCTGCTTCTCCCTCTCTTTGTCTCTCTGCCTCACTGTTTCTCTCTCTGGTGAGTGTACATGGTTCTTCAAAAACTGAAAAGGAAAGATAAAAAAACACAATATATGAGACCAGGAGAGGCATAAATTATGTCACTGGACTCCCATGTAGTTGACCATGGTTTGAGTCCCAGACCCAGTGGCTTAAAACTCATGCCAGCACATGTGTGTACACACCCGAAGTCCCAAGAGGAGGGTAGAGGAATGGAGGAGAAGGGATCATGGTGTGACCATCTCCTCAGGGGGTGATTTTTTTGCTTTTTGTCTCTCTGTCTCTTCAGTGAGCAGAGGGTGCCCTATAGCAAAAATCTCTCTCTAAATAAAAGAAAAACGCAACATAGCATTTGTATACGATTATAAGCAGGATGCCAAGCTTGTGAGACTCCAACTCAAGAAAGGAAGTCTTCTGCTTCATTAAGTTGATAACTTGAGGAGGGACAGGATAATAAGATAAAAATAAAGAGTAAATTACCTGTTAAACTTAGAGCTTGTACAGTTCTACTCTGAAAACCCACAGAGATGTGTTAAAAAATAATCAGACATTCCACTGGATGTTTCTGGACATGAACATAAATGCAAAAGGTACAATAACTTTAAACTGCAAATCACATGGCATTAGCTATAATCATAAAAAGTGTTTCACATCTGACTTTTATACCCTCATTTCTGCCCACCAGTCTCGCTTATATTTCAAACCCAAACTGCTAGGCCCATGGAGTTTTTTCTTCTCAATTGCCTCCCTACATCACTTGTCTGTATGCTTTCTGGACTTCGTTTCTTCCTTAGTAACTGTTTGTAAGTCTCCTATTTTTGTGATTGTTCCTGGATGGCTTATACTATTTTATACTCACAGATTCAGCCCTGTTCCTATTCTCTCATACCTCCGGAATGCACAAAGCCCTTCCCACAGCTTCAGTCATAGCCTGTCGGGTATACTCTTGGGAGGAAATTTCTCCCGAGCTCCAGACATCTTATTTTCATTTGTGGACATCTCGTGCAATTCAAGAAAATATTCTCACCAATTTGGGACCAGCAGTTGGCATAATGTCTATGTTGCTGGACTCTCATGTAGTCCACCGTGGTTCCGGACCTGGTGGCTTAAACTCACAGGAGGCATGTGTGCGTGCGTGCCCAAGATCCTGGGAGGAGAATGGAGGAGAAGGGATTGCAGCATGGCCATACCCCCTGGGGGGTGATTTCTTGCTTTCTGTCTCTCTGTCTCTCTTTCTGGCGAGCACATGCACCCTATAGCAAAAACTTCTCAAAAAAAAAATTCTCATCAACTCATAAGTACAATATGCTGTATTTATCAAAGAGTTCTTTAAAAACACATTTTTATACATAACCTCTGTCTTATGAGCAGATAGTCAGTCCTGTGATGGTAGAGAGTGCTGTGTCTTTTGTTTATTGCTTTTTGTTGTTTTGTTTTGTTTTATTTTATTATTATTATTATTTTTAATTCCTCTTACCACTCTCTGGCAGATTCTCTGTCCCCAACTGCATTGCAACACTGTAGGACTTTTTCTATCATCTCTCCAAGTGACACAATCATCTGCAAAGCAGCCACTTTACAGAGGCATAAGTTATGAAATCTTTTTGATATGTTTTAGGCCCTAAAACTCTAATCTTATCCATTATTGTCCAAGCTATAAGGATAGTAGGTACTTCCTGGAATTACTATATGTGTATACTTCAATATTCTCATATTTTCTTTGTTCAGGCCTCTAACATCTTTTTACCAAATTCTCTACATTTAATTCTCTCTTTAAAAAAAAATAAGAATCTTGGGACCAGCAGTTGGCATGATGGCTATGTCGCTGGACTCCCATGTAGTCAACTGTGGTTCGAATCCCAGACCTGGTGGCTTAAACTCACGCTGGGCACATGTGTTTGTGCCCAAGATCCCAAGAGGAGAATGGAGGAGAAGGGATCCCAGCTGAAACCAATATCCCATATTTATTTACACATTCTAAGATTCACTTTGAACGCTATTTGCATGCATCATTTTTTTTTAAAGTGGAAGATTAATTGCAGCACAAGTTTTCATGAACACTGTAACCAAATTTACTGTATTGTTCCTATGTTCAATGAATGGACAGTGTAAGGGTAAGGAAATGATGTTAAGAACTTTGATGCCTTGGTTTGAATTGCTGCTCTGATTTTGAGATTTTTCTTTTGTTCTTTTTAAAGGATGTGACTATAAGGTTTGTTTGTCATTTTATTTATTTATTCATCTATTTATTTGTTTACTGAGAGAGAGAAAGGGTCTCCCAACAGGGTCTGGCCATGCAGTGTTCCTACTTCCAGTCTTCCAGCCAACCAGTATCAGATCCTCTCACACGCGTGCTTGAAGTATTTGGATCAACCCAGAATCCAAGTCCTGAGACCTCTCATTGGCTCCATCATCACACACTTTTCCCCAACTTCCTGTGCCACCATCATTGGACAATTATATTCTTTTTTTATTATGTCAACACTCCAAAAATTGGGGGAAAATGGTATCTATGGCAGATTTGAGTTGGAATATATAAACCGTGAAGGTATAGATGAAACCCATCAGGTCAAGAACAGACTTAAAAATGTAGATGAGTATTGTTTTTCTATTTGTACTCTTTTGTAGCTTTAACATATCTGAAAGCTAGGAACTTCTTCATGTCTTGTTTTGTTTTGCTTGTTCTTTAGGAGAAAGAACAAGTTTTCATTACAAGGATTTTTAATTTCTTCCTAAAACTTTATTTTCCCTCCAGCAATGAAATATTGACAAAGAGTGAGTTTCCATATAGTTGCACTACACATTTGGGGGGATTTTATTTTTCTACACTTTCACTGTTGTTATTAAATTGTTTTCCTTAACTATGGTTACAGATAAAAATGGACACAGGTGTTTAGCCAAGTTTAGCTAAGAAATACAATGGGATCCTTTGTCAGTAACAGTGTAGTTAATCACCCTAAGAAATAGCATCTTATAGCCATCTTGTGGTGTGGTGATTAAGGTGACTGGATCTCACATGGCCAACGTCATGGTTCATGTCCTGGTCTTCACATCTTGAGAAACATCCTGGCAGTGAGTATATGCCCAGGATCCTGAAAGGAGGAAGAAGGGAAGAAGCAATTGGGTTTGACCATGCCTCGTGGAAAGGCTTTCTCACTTTCCCTCTCTCTCTTTCTCTTTCTATCTCTCTGTCTCTGGCAATCCATTTGGCATACTGGAAAAAAATAAATAGCTTCAAACAAAAATTTTTATGTCACATTATTAATAAAAGTCATGAATCTTGAAACCACTCATTTCAAGATTAGAAATCTTGCTTAGGTCTCTCCTGAGACCCATTCTCCACAATGACTCACAAGCTATCAGGCAAGCCTGTGACTATCAGAAGCCAGGTAGACTTTGAAACATTTTGCCTCGTAATGTAGTGAGACATGAATGTAGGCTTGTCATTATCTCACTAACAACATTGTTTTCTTTGTTCTTGTTTGGTTTTGTTTGCTTTGCTTTGCCTTTAACCTTTTTCTATAGGGCTCATGTGCTTACTGAAGAAATAGAGAAAGATATAGAGAGGGAAAGTGAGAATTTACACCCCAGAAAGGGAATGGCCACACCACTATCCCTTTTTCATCATTCTTCTCTTGGGATTTTGAGCACCCATATACACTTGGGCAGTGTAGTCTTCAAGCATCTGGGTCTGGAACTCAAATGGTGTTATCAGTTATATGAGAGCCAGTACCTTAACCTGCCCACCACCTGCTATCACAGAACACGGCTTTATAAGAAGATGCTAATCAGTAAGTATTGCCAGCAACTCACAAATGTATTGACTATTGTTTTCACTTTTTTTTCTTGTTAAGTATACCATACTTCCTAAAACCATTTCAGCTTTGCTTTTTCAAGAAAATACATTTTTGTTTTGCTTTAAGTTATACAGTAATATGTGTACTTATTAGAGAGAGAGAAGGAGAGAGAAAGAGGGAGAAGGAGAAAGCAACCCCCAATGGGAAGGGTCATACCGTCATCCCTTCTCTTTCATTCTTCATCCTATCAGGATTCGGGGTTTACACACAGTCATATTCAGCATATTTCATGCTAACCGTTACAAGACTTGAACTGTAGATTTGACCATGTGGAATCCAGCTGCCTTATCTATAAGATCATTGAGTTAGTCTGATAAGACACATTTGTGTGTGTGTGTGGGTGTGTGCGCACACGCGCGCATTTAGAGGCTTTTGCTATAGGGTGCGTGCACTCGCCAGAAAGACAGAGAGAGACAGAGAGACAGAAAGCAAGAATTCACCCACCAGGTGATCCTCAGTTCTCTTCTTGGTATCTTGGGCATGCACACAGATGCCCCCCGGCATGAGTTTAAGCCACCGGGTCCAGGACTCGAACCATGGTGGACTTCATGGGAGTTCAGAGACAGCCATCATGCCATCTGCTGGTCCCAAACAAAAAAACATTTTTTATATTACTTATGCTTTGAGACAGTCTCTTTGGAAGTTAAACTTCTTACTACTGCCTAA
Source organism: Tupaia belangeri chinensis (assembly GCF_000334495.1). Classification (NCBI taxonomy): domain Eukaryota; kingdom Metazoa; phylum Chordata; class Mammalia; order Scandentia; family Tupaiidae; genus Tupaia; species Tupaia belangeri. The sequence goes on from NW_006205268.1 coordinate 150,558, forward strand.
TAAATGCAAAGATTCTACTATACTGTTCTTAGGTTTTTCCTGTATTACTTGCTTTGTGTGTGCTTTATTCTTTAAATTATCTTATTTTCACCTACAGTTTCAATAAATACATGTAAGAAAAGACCTCAAAAACTTATAAATCTCACTTTGACTATCCCACTCTTTGCCTGTGAGTTCCAGATATGTGTATTCAAATGTCTTTGTATTATCTGTTTCAAGAAACTTTATGTCAAAATATTAGAACTCACCTATGTAGCTAGCTGGGTAGCAGAACAATTTCTGTCCTTGGTAGAATAGTTTATTTGACGAGCAGAGCATACCTGTGTGTAAAGAATGCAGCAAGTGGGGCCAGTAGGTGGTGTAGTATTTAAGGATCTGAACTCACGCATGAACCACTGTGGTTTAAGTCCCAGACTTAGAGGCTTGAAACTCACACTGGGCACATGTGCGTGCATGTCCAAAATCCCAGGAGAAAAGTGGAGGTGAAGGGATTGCAGCATGGCCATCTACCTTTGGAGTGAGGGGTGATTTCTTGCTTTCTCTTTCTCTGTCTCTCTGCTGAGTGCATACACCCTATAGTACAAATCTCTGTCTAAAAGAAATAAAATAATGTGTCAAGTGCAGAGTGCCATGTACTTATATCCTGCCATACAGCTCACTTCAGTAAGGTACCAAGACTGCTAAACTTTAAGAAGTAGCCCTAGACTTCCACCTGCTTCTTTATATTGTGTTTTATTCTTTGAAATGCTTCTGTGTATTTAGAGAGTAAGCGTTAGTAAACAAAGCTTGGAAACTTGTCTAAGTCACCTCACTTAATCCAGGTTAGCACTAAGGAGGAGTATGAAAGACCAACTTCAAGATGAGCAGAGAAAATAATAGAAATAATAACTAGAGTTAAGGTATATTCATCATACCCAGTGCCATGGGTACTATATTGCACTGTTTAATGTATAATGGATAATGCAACCTTCAGTTCAGATTTTAGAAAAACATAATTCATGGTATCACAATCAGTGACATTAATTAAAGGCACATAGTGAATTTAAAAAACATTAAGTATCAAAGGATGTGTAAGTAATCAATTAATTATGCAAGACAGATCTATAGATAGTTAACAATCTCTCTGAAATTTACTTTTATTATCATTTGAATTGAGGTAAAATGCAATAAAATATGATTGAATGATTAGATAAGATAGGAAATATATAAACTAGCAGAAATGTTCTAATTATATAAGTATTAGTTTACCCCCGTATCAGAACATTTAGCATATACTCAAAGAAAAAAGCAAAGATTTATCTGAATGTCTTAATATTCTTTTGGCTGGTCTCACAAAAATGATAATATTCATAGTTTTTGATCAAAAATCCTGAGGGCAGAGAATTTCATATTAAATATTAACTCTGTTTACTAAAAGCATTCCTTGTAATGTTGAAATAAAGTTACTTTAGAGAAATAATCTATTTTAATGCATTTCATAATTATTCATGGGTTATACTTTCTAACAGTATGAAAACAAAAATATTTCACGTTTAAAAACTGTAATCTCCAGTGGAAAAATGTCTTTCTTATAATACATACAGCTGAAATAATTGATAGATGATTCCATTATAGTGAATTAGCCCCTAAGAAAAGTCTAAATTGGTCTGCTATTCAGACCAACTTAGATTCAACCAATTCAGACTGATTTAGACTTATTTGACTCATTTCCCTTAGTGATTGATTGCATATATTTATTATATACAGAAACACTAGATTGAATATAACCTTGGGAATCTTTCTGATCATTCTTTCTTGATACTCATACTTCAGAATTCTGTATACATCAAACATTCCCTTTTTTTGTAATTCAAGAGTATTCATGTTACATACTGCTTATTACCTTTTAAAATGTAATTGTATTAACATATTATGTCTCTATGCGGTTATGTTATTGCTCTGCACATAACTTTTTTTAAAAGTTATCCATCCTCAGTACAGTGAAGTCATATTATTTTACCCCTTTGAATGTGTCCGATGAATAATGAACACAGGAGTATTTGTGTGAAGGGAATAAATTAGGTACTCAGTTGCATACCAGAGAGGTACATATTTCCTTTGAATTTAGCTAGACTTGGGCAGCTAGGTAAAGAGACTAATGTTTTTCTCTTAGTGTGCCATTTATCAACCACCTCAGTGGCTCAAAGCAATTTTGTTCCCTCTTCATGTCCCGTGGGTACCAATATAGATTTTCATTTTGCCAGCTGGAATGAGCCTGAAAACTCCACCTGATGCTTGGTCTTGATCAGCTGCTGGTCTTCATTGACTGAGCCGGTCATCATTTTACTGCTTTGAAGGTGGAGAGGTGAACTAGCTTCTGAGGGACTCTGTCATTCATTTGTTCTTATTGCAGAAGCTGTGTGGGTTAAATCATGAGAAATCTGAGTCATGGACCCCACCTCAAATGAAAGCCATAGTTTGCATATGAATATAAAATATACATATGGATTTTCTCCTAAGCAGAATTTTGAACACACACGCACACACACACACACACACACACACACTGCCATCAGAATTCTGAAGAAAATCCCATGTGTATTTCTTTTTTTAAATGATTATTAGTAGTGTATTAAGTCGCTATAGATCTTACTCCCATACTGCATTTTTCTTCTGAAAGTGCGGCCAGTGACACAGACTTGTCATTACTTAACCCAAGCAGCTTCTCTTGTCTTTAAACAGCAGAGGTTAATATAACACAAGGAAAAAATGAATTTCAGCGTCATTTTTTCTTTAAATTGCAATTGGGCCTGTGTGCTTGCCAGAGAGAGAGAGGGAATGGCCACACTGCAATCCCTTCTCCCATGCTGCAACACCTTCTCCTCCATTCTCCTTCCAGGATCTTGGGCATACATGTACATGCGCCTGGTGTGTTTTTTAAGTCTCTTATTTGGGACTCAAACTGTAGATTGGCCATGTGGGTTCTAGCCACCTTACCCTCCAAACACCTGCTGGGTCAGAGTCATTCTTATGATAGGTTACCTCTCCACTTTGATGTAGTGATGTGCACATGTGAATGCATGCACACACATGTAGTCATCAGAATCTTGTTTAGCAAACTCCATACATATATAGTGGTTATCATCAATGGACAGAGTTATGTATATGTTTCCCATTTTCTCACTTATTTATGCCTTTAAAGTCATTTATTACTGTATATTAAAAGCAGACATATATCCACTCAATCATCTGATCGGCATAAACCCCCTACATCAGTAAACTGCCTCTCATATTTTATATATAAATATCTTTAATTGACTTTACCAACAAAATACTTCCATAAGACCTGTTTTATACATGTTAATATGTCGGATATTAGGAATGCAAAGATTAATAACTACCATGATTATTTTATTTTTGTTCACTTTTAAATTCTATTTTTGTTCACTTTTAAATTTTATTTTTAACAGTACATTTAATCACATATATCTTTACAGTGTAAAGCATTTCTTTTCCAGCATGATTACCATGCAGATCAGTCAAGGCAAAGACATTAGTATACACATCAGCAGCAGCACATAGCTTTCCAGTTTTTGTCAGTTAAATCTTACTTTTTCTTTTTCTCATTTTAAAAGAAAATTTAAATCATCTTGTAAACAACATTGAAATAACAGAAGTGCTTAGCAATAGGAAAATAATCAAGAAAATTTCATGGTTTTAGTCTTCTCAATTAATATAACTTATATCAAAATTAAAATAACAGTATTTAAAGCTTTGCTCTTGAAATGATCTCTTTATTTAATATTTTCTCAAAACATATATCTGTTCTAGTTACATATCACTGCATAGCAAACTACCCGACAATGTAATGGCATACAAAAAGAAGTATGTTAGCATGCACATGGATTCTGATAGGAGTTCAGAAAAAGCACAGCAAGGATGGCTTATCTGGGTGCAAAGATATCCAGGAACTCAAGGGAAAATGCATAATCACCAATGGCAGTAACAGGTGGAGGTGGAGATTTCATTCCTATCATGGCTCCTTCCACTCCTATGTCAGAGTCCCAAACTTGGTTTGTCTATGTCTGCATCCCAACATAGCACCTATGCCACATGGAGTAGGCTCTTAGGACATCTATGTGAGGAAGTGAAGTGAGCAGGGACATTCCATGAGACTGTCTCAGAAGCTTCCTGGGCTTTTATGTCCCAGCTTTAGAAGACATAGTGTCACTTAACCCATAGTTGATGAGGCAGTGTCTTAGTTTATTCATATTGCTATAATGAAATACACTAGACTGGGTAACTTATACGTGAGAGAAAGTGTTTTGTTTTGTTTTGTTTTGTTTGTGTGTTTACATTTCTGAAGGCTGGAAGTGAAAGATGACAGCACTGGAAGGTTCAATGTTTGGTGCGTGCTCACTTTCTAGGACAGAGACAGTGCCTTCTGTCCTCATCCTCACGTGGTGGAAAGAGCACAACATGATGAGGAGCGGTTGCTCACACCAGCTCCCACTGCACCATGCCAGGGCACTGGGGACAAGTCTCCAACTTTCTCTACTACTCTTGGCATTCGGAACGTGCTCTCATTAGCTGCAAGTGTCAGGTCCTGGTGGAAGACTCAGAGGGTTGCAGGAGGCAGTGAGGAACGGACTTGTGCCTTGCATTCTTCTTTCTTATCAGGGAAGGACTAATCTTTGTCTTAGAGTCAATTCTTCTAGTTTTTGAATGGACCAGAAGTGGGTCACACTACCATTTCTGTGATCAAAAATCAGGCAAGAGAATATTTGAATTTTCTGACCTCTATAATGGGAGATGAGTACATGGCAATGTGTTCCGGTAGAAACAATCCCACATTATGTCATTGTGGTAGAATAACACATAGCCTTCCTCCCACAGTGTCCCTGCTTGAATGCCCAGAACAGAGAAATAAGTCATTTTATGTGGCAAGAGGGCTTTGCAGTTGTAATTAAAGTAAGGACTTTGAAATGGGAATTAATCCTGGATTATCTGTGTAATCACGTGCAGTTAGTAAGCGAAAGAGTAAGTCAAGAGAGTCAGCAAGAAAGGAATGTGACAGGAATGTGACAGGAGAAAGACTCCACTGACCACTGCCAGTGCTGAAGACAAAGGTCAGGGCCAAGAGTCTTGGAATGCAAGTGGCCTTTAGAAAGTAGAAACAAACAGCAAGAGGACAGATACCCCTGCAGAGCCTCTGTGAGGATTACAACACTGCCTGCAATGCCTTGATTTTAGTCAAGTAAAACCCACTTTAGACTTCTGCTCTCCAGTAATATTAGACAAAAGTTGATGACTTAGTACACTTAAGACTCTAAGTTTGTGGTCATTTGTTACAGTATTGGTAGAGAACTATTAATATTAATAATACAATAATACCATAATGAAGAGACCAGATTGATCCTTTATGTTTAAAACATGTTTTATAATATGTTTTGCACCAAAATTTATTAAAAATCACTTTGCATGTCTTTTCTATGTGTCCAGTATATGTTTGAATAAAGTTGGTGATGATAAATAGTTCGAATTTGGAAATAATAGCCTATTATCTCATAAATGTCACTTTGGTCCATAGTTTCAGATTTTACTCTCAAAAGAATAATTTATCAATGTTACTTTAACTTTTCTAAAAGGAGAAAAACTCCTAATTGGTCAATAAAATTTGTAAACAAGTATAATTTACCTTAATACATTTTAGCATAATCAGTGCAGAATGTGTTCTTATCATGATGTGAAGGTGATTTATTATACCAACACTATCAAGTACATAGTTTGAATTATTTTGAAGAATGATGTGAAGTAAGATTTGGAGAAGAATGTATAAAACAATTCATTCATCTCCCATGTTTACAACTAGCTGAGAAGTGAGAAAAGAAATAGGACCAATGTGCTTGCTCCATTGGGCCAGCCCACTGCATAGTAGTTAAGGTTATGGTCAACCACATGGTTTGAGTTCCAGACCCAGTTGCTTAAAAAACACAGTGGACACATGTGTGTGTTCCCCAAATCCCGACAAGATGGAGAAATGGCTGATAAGGGAATGCAGCAGGAACACCCTTCTTTGGGGGGTGCTTTCTCCCTCTTCTGTCTTGTTTCCCTGTTTCTTTCTGGCAAGTGCATGCACTCTCTTGCAAATAAAAATAAACAAACAAATGACAGCAGCAACAAAATATGCTTGCTCCATTATGACAAAAGTGGATTGCAGGAAGTGGCCTAGATATAAAGTCACAGTGACCTTTATACTCATTTCACTATTAAACAGCTTCTCAGTCACAGAGAGGTAGAAATCAGGGACCTCCTCTGTCCAACAACGATACAAAATACGGAGAACAAACCACAGGGTCTTCATTTGAATGCACAAACCTCCATGCAGGAAAAAAAAGACACCCAGCCAGTGATATCTGGTTCCTTACTCCCAATGAAGAAATGAGTAAATCTCATAAAGAAGCTGAAATCTAGCAGAATTTTCCATCTAAAAACATGAGAGCCAAAGCGTCCCATAACGGTGTGAAACACTGAGAAAATCTAGTTATGTTGTGTACCACAAGCACTTGTAAAACTAGTTGAAAGAAAAAATAATTTGGAATAAATTATTTGAGAAAAGTATGAGTATTCTACTTTTAGTTTACTAATAACTATTATATCCTGAGATTCAGAGGATTACTTATTATACTATCAGCTTAAAGTCTAGAACGATTATAATTTCTATATTTGTCTGGAAGTAAAAGGATGATACAGTGAATAGTTGCCAATTCTTGAGTACTAAATTATACTTTTAAAATGCTTTTAAATGAAGGTTATTAGCAAATAAGGAGGGGAAAAATACACAAAAAATACTATGAGGGAGATCTCTATACTCAAAAGTCAAGACTGATTGTGCCAATAAATAAGCATTTTGGTGTTTATTGCGGTATTAAATGTTGCTACTTGCTCTAATTAACCCAAGAGAGGAATATTATTTAAAGAACCCTGCAATATGAGTTGACCATATCTCACATTTCTAAGGTTTTCTTTTTCTGCACTATTTATTGTAAATTTTTGTTCTACATTTTTGAAGGTGTCATAGAAAGCCAAGAAAAGCAAAGCACCAGTGAGTCTGAATAGGACCATTTTCAGGACTGGCTTTAAAACATTATTTGTCAGGATGCGGTGAATACCTTGGTTAGCGCCAAGAAGGCCTATGAATTGGAATACTATGCTTATCACATATGTCTGTGTGTATCCCAATTAAATGGCTGTGATTTAAGAAAAAAATGATCCAAGAAACAAAATAGAGAAGTGGACAATGCTGCAGTAAGAAATGAGTGTTACACTGCTTTGCAGTATTTCCTACCCTGATTTTTACTCCCTAGTTGTCTGTGTTTGTTTGTTTTTAATATATGTACAACATATAACATTCAAGTATTTTGAGACTTAGTCAAATTATTGATAGGTCCCCCAATGAGATTAAAAAAATAGAAAAAGAAGGCATAATGGCTACATTGCTGAACTTCCATGTAGTTGACTGCAGTTTGAGTCCCAGACCTGGTGGCTTAAACTCAAGGTGGGTGCGTTTACATGTGTGCCCAAGATCCTGAGAGGAGACTGGAGGGGAAAGTATTGTGGCAGGGCCATCCCCCCATGAGGGTGATTTCTTGCTTTCTCTCTTTCTCTCTCTTTCTGGTGAGTACATGCACTCTATAGCAAAAACCTCTCCAAAAAAAAAAGATAAAGAAAAGCACACTCAATTTTGGCTTGCCCTATAGTTTAATGGTTAAGGGAGCTGGAATTCATATGGGTTATTACTGTTCAAATCCTGGCCCTTGTGACTTGAAACCCTGCCAGGATTTTGTGTACCCATACCCCAAATCCTAACAGGATGGAAAAATAGAAGAAAAGTGATTGTAGGATAACCACACCCCATTGGGATTAGCGTTCTTCCTCTCTCTCCCTCTCTCTCTTTCTGGGGAGCACACATGCCTCAATAGGCATTTGGAAACAGTGTATTTTTTTTTTTTTGGAGAGGTTTTTGCTATAGGGTGCATGCGCTAGCCAGACAGACAGAGAGAGACAGAGAGATAGAAAGCAGGAAATCACCCACCAGGGAAGATGGCCACGCCGCAATCCCTTCTCCTCCATTCTCCTCTCGGGATCTTGGGCACGCACGCACACGCGCCCGGCGTGAGTTTAAGCCACCGGGTCTGGGACTCGAACCACGGTCAACTACGTGGGAGTCCAGCGACATAGCCATTACACTAACTGCTGGTCCCAGAAACAGTGTATTTTTTAAATGTAGGTCTATAATTCATGATAAGTGCCAGCAATTACATTTCATTTTTCTACTCAGAAATAGAAAATTAATAATAAAAAAATAAAACATTTATGCAATGTTAGATCTAAAATTTGATCAGATCATCCAGAATAATTAAATTGTTCTTTAAAACCGTGAATTACAAATCATTAACTTGCACCTCTGTAAGTGCCTCCAGTATTAGAGCTCCTATACATGAACTGTTATAGGATTCAGGCATACATGAAGAAAAAAAAAATAGGTCTGTTATCTCACTTCAGAATCTTTGAACACAGCATGGAAAATACATTTAACGTATATATTCCTTATCTGTTTCTTTATTAAAATTTTATTTTTTTCATAGAAAATGATTTAGTTATTTTACTTGGAAAAACACAACAGCTCCACAAGCATGTGTGCACATGCGCGCGCACGCACACACACACACACACACACACACACATCATATATCGTGAACAATTAGAGAATATTTCAGCGTGATGACATCTGGTTTCATCTGTCATTTTGTAAACATGATGCAAAACACATTGACAAAGAAAGAAGTTGTATTATTTATCTAGTTTTTTTTCCTTGCAGTTAAAAATACACAATAAAAACAGCATCTCTTGATTGTTGATGTTCTCCTCAATTAGCATAAAAGAAAATTGATTTTTTTTATGCTTGAGGGGGCAAAACAACAGAATTGTTTTCTTCTTCCAGCTGTATTTCTATCAATCTCATTTTTATTGCAAACTATTTTTGAATCTTAGGCGAGTTATTTTCCTTCTTGTAAGTCAGAAATAATTTTCAGTTGCAGCATTCCATGCTCCCTTAAGGAAATATATTAGCCACCACATGGTGGTTTAAGCACACAATTAGCCTTCTTCTCTCTCTTTCCATGGTATACATCCAGGTGGGTGGTCTTTCAACTTGAGTGGGCATACCAAGGGCAGTGAACACACACAAGTGTGGCCCTTCCACCGGGGTCAAATATGGATTATGTTCTAGCATGTTTGGCTTTAGATCAAATGATTTAAAACAGTCTGAAGAGTTTTAATTTTTCAATGAGACTTTCTCTGCTGAATAGCACAGTCGGACAAATGATAAGCTAGCTGGAAGAAAGGATGCTACTAAAATAAACATTTCCATCACCCAAGAGAAGCAGCAGGACAATAACAAAGATTTTCTTTCTCTTAATTCTGTTGTGTATTGAATAATGAAAAAGGATAAAAGAACACAAATTTACTCTGATATAAAAATAAAGCCTGGTTGCCTGTAAAAGCAAGTGGTGTACTTTTTCTGATTACTCCTACAGTATAATAAAGATTCTGAGGAAACTATCGCATTATTGTATTAAGCCACGTTAAGTTAATTAGAGTGAGAAAGAGAAACTAGGTTGTATCTATTATGTTCAGGGATTAGAGGCATACCAGAGAAACTTGACCACGATTACATGGACAATGATTCACGTTCCCACATGGAAATCCTTTATGGGAAAGCCTACTTCTTAATTCTTAGGTTATTTTGTTCTTCTTCTTAGGTGTCAGCAAACCCCCACAATTACAGAAGCACAGAGCCAAAGTGTGTAATTAGAATTTATTCAACAAAAGCAAAAATCTGTAGGAAAATTGTTATAAGATGAAAATGTAAACTTGCCACATTTGCTCATATCTGTAGGTAACATGAAAACAAGAGAGGAACACACAGTCCAATCCCACTCTCCTCTCTCCTCACAAAACTATGTGTCAAATTACATTCAACCCAAAAGAAAAATATTTATTATCATTAGGGCCTTGTAACAGAATTGATTACAGGTGACAGTAGTAAGGAGTACAAGAGAAAGAATAATGCAACCCATCACTTCAAAGTAACTAAGATTTTTTAAAATGCTTTAAAAATACTTTAGGGGGCCACCAGATGGCATGGTGGTTAAGGTACTGGACTCCCACATGGCCTACTATGGTTGAGTCCTGGACCTGGCAGCTTGTTTTCTTGCTTTCTCTCTCTTTCCTTCTCTCTCTCTAATGAGTATGTGTGCCCTGGCGCAAATAAAAATAATACTAAATTAAATTAAATGAATAAAAAATATTTCAGAAGGAGAAAAAGTATCAGCTTTTACTTTTTACTTTTATTTATTTATTTTTTTTAGAGAGATTTTTACTATAGGGCATGGATGCCAGAGAGACAGACAAAAAATTAAAAAAAGAAAAAAGAGAAATAATCACCCCCCTGGGCAGATGGCTACACCACAGTCCCTACTCCTTCATTCTCATCTTGGGATCTTGGGTATGCATACACATGTGCCCAGCATGAGTTTCAAGCCCCAAGTCTGGGACTCAAACTGCATCAGCCATGTGAGAGTTCAGTGACATAACCATTCCTCCATCTGCTTGTCCCAACTTTTACTTTTTTTCTGAGTAATTATTTGTTGAATATAATGTAGCTTTACTTTCGTCTTCAAGAATACTCCAATAGGCCCAGCTATAAGGCTGCAGGTGGTGGGGCAACTCTGGGTGATACTGGGGTCATACGGATCCCTTCTGGATCAACCTGATGCAAGGAGCACGACTACGCTCACCTGATCCTGCCAACTGCCAGACTGGGAAGACCACGGCAAGTGGCAGCCCTGCTCAGCTGCTCCCCTCTCTCCCTCTCTCATGGATGAAATAAATAAATAAATAAATAACTTCTAGTGATTTCACTTTTTGCTTACTTGTAAGTAATTTCTGTTATAATTTATTATGTATGTATTAATCTGTTTACATATGTTCTTTTATATTTTGATATTAACATGCTATGAAATTAACTGCTCTGTCTCAATATATGTATGCATAAAGATATACATAAGTTTAGAAGGAGATTTTTGCTACAGAGCATGTATGCTATCCAGGGAGAGAGACAGAAAGGGAGAAATCACCCCCCAGGGTGATGACCACACTGCAATTCCTTCTCCATTGTCCTATGTGGATTTTGGGCAGGCATACACACTCACTCAGCATACATTTCAAGCCTCCGGGTCTGGGGATCAAATCGAAGTCCTCCAAGTGGGAGTCCAGTGATGTAACCATTATGTCATCTTCTGATCCCACTAGAAATATAATTTCAAATCTGAATCTTAATGATTTTGAGACTAAATACTATGAAATTGATCAAAAAACTGTCTTGTTACAAAATAAATGAGATCATTTTCTATCATTTGATATGCTGTATTATTGTCATCAGAAAAGTCAAGATTTATTTTTCTATTTTCTTCTGTGCAAAATTGTGTCATGACTTTTCCAATGACCCAATGTATTTACTATACTGTAACATAATTACTTTTCAACCCTACTTATCAATTTCTTCCTTGAACAAGACAGAGAGATAGGAGAAAGAGAAACAGCACTCCCAGCAGGGTCTTGTCACTGTCACCCAATCCTAGCCTCAGCTAACTATGTATAACTTTTGACTTCCTAAACATGTTATGGTATTTGGGATCAACAGTTGGAGTAATGACTATGTTACTGGACTCCCATATAGTCAACTGTGGTTTGCGTCCTGGGCCGGGTGGCTTAAAACTCACGCCGGGCCCTTGTGCGTTCATGCCCAAGATCCCGAGAGGAGAATGGTGGAGAAGGGATTGCAGCATGGCCATCCCCCTTGGGGGGTGATTTCACTTTCTGTGTCTCTGTCTCTTTCTGTATTTCTGGCAAGCACATATGCTTTTAGCAACAACCTCTAAGAAAAAGAAGCTGTGGTATTTAGTGCTTATCTGCACAGAATTGAGCCTGCACAATTCAAACCCAGGCTGTTCAAGAACCAAGTGTATGTATATCCATACAAAGTATAGTTCTTTATACACTTTATTTTTTAAATAATTATTTAATTTAATTTGTTATAACTATTATTGTTATTATTAATTTAACCAGAGAGAGACAAAAAGAGAGAGAAAGAGAAAATGAGAAAGCAAGTTGCCAAATCCAGGACTTGAACTGTGGTTGGTCATGTGGGAGCCCAGCACCACAACCACTGTGCCACAGATCATATCAAACTTCATATGCTTTGAACCCTCCTATATTGTTCTAAACAAGTGTAATGCTTATGAAAGCTCAAATAGGTGCGGCCAGCAGGTGATATAATGGTTACGGTCCTGGACCACCACATGGTGGAGCACAATTCTAGTCCCCAACCTGGCAGCTTGAAAATCATGCTGGGCCCATGTGTGTGCATGCCCAAAATCCCAAGTGGAGAATGGAGGAGAAGTGATAGTGGCATGGCCATCTCTACTCGGGTGATTTCTCACTTTCCCTCTTACTTTCTCTCTGTCTCTCTCCTCTCTGGTGATCACATGCATTCTTATGGCAAAAATCTTTAAACAAAAAAGAGAGAGAAAAAAAACTCAAACAAAATGTGCATTAAGATCTTTGTAGTGAACCCTAAATATACCTCAGGGGCTTAGGTACACTCTGGACCTTTGGACAGTCTTTATCTTAACAATTCTGTTTATTTATTAGTAGATTACTTATAAAGAGTAAATGTAGAAATCATACATGATGGTTTAATATTCCTAAAGTGAATTTACACTTTTAAACATAAAAATGTATATAAAAATGAGAATATTATTAAGGCTGGCCTCAGCACGGAGGGGTCAGGAACTGTGCAGAGGAAGCCAGATGCCACAAGGCCAACTGGAGATGAGAAAGATTCTGACTCCACAAGGTCCTGCCTGTTGAGGGGTGCCACATCTTATCTCTCCCCCAACCTCATGCACACTCACTCTTGGCATAAATAGCCATAACATAGAATCTCAGAAGTCAACTCTCATTCTCCTTCCAAATATCGACTTCTCTCCCTGCCAATGGTAGTCACTGTGCTGAGTTTCTATTATCATACATTAGTCTTTCAACTTCTTAAAACACGAACAAGGGACTTCAAAGAGTTTGTGAAAACATGGAATTAAACAGGGTTTATCTGGGTGTGACAAAATTTTTCAAATCCATGCATAGGTTTTTCTTTTTATTATTTTATTTTAATTTCTTTTATACAGTCACATATGTCACTTAGCTTGTAAAATGAATGTTTCAACATAAATACTTTTTTCACCAGTCCAGTTGGGGATACTGAACAAGTTATCTTCAACAGATGATAACCCATTTCTGTGTCCCATAAATGTCTTGCCTATGTATTTTTCTCCTTAATGCCTTTCCTCAGACTCTACTCCTTCTCCCACCTCTTCCTACACTGTATCCAGCATCTATAACCATTTTCTATATTTCTATATCTTCTAGATATTCAGTTTTTGCCATACAGTGCGGACAGTCAGTAGATATTAAGTGGAGAAATATAATGTCTTTCCTTTATAGCCTGGCTTGCTTCACTCAGCAGTAAATCCTCCATATTCATCCACTTTCTGTCAAAATCCAGGATCTTGTTGTTTTTATGTCTCAATAGTACTCCATAGAGTATATTTGCCACACTTTTACAACTTATTCCTTTGTTTGTGGACATTTGGGTTAGTTCCATGTCTTAGTGATTGTGAAAATGCCACAATAAACATTGATGTGCAATCACTTTTCTGACCGAGCATTCTTCTGTCGTTTGGGTAGATACCAAGGAGTGGTATTGCCGGATCACATGGTAGTTCTATGTAGATCTTTGAGGAATCTCCAAATTGTTCTCCACAGTAGCTAGACTGATTTATATTCCCACCAACAGTGTAGGAGAGCTCCTCTTGCACTACATCCCTGTCAGCACTTATATTCTTTTTAATTTTTTTTTATCTTAGCCATTCTGACTGGAGTTAGGTGGTATCTCATTGTGGTTTTGACTGCGTCTCCCTTATGACGAGAGATGTTGAGCACGTTTCCATATGCCTTTTGGCTATTTGTATGTCTTCATTAGAGAGGTTTTTTTTTTTTTTTTTTCGTTTTTTTTTTCCTTTTTTTTTTTTTAAGCTCATTCTCCCATCTTTTAATTGATTTGATCATCTTTTCTTGGGTGAGTCACTTGAGTTCCCTGTGCATAGTTTTTCCATAATACTCATTTCCTTGAACATTTTGAAGACCACCTCTACACCTGAAATAACCCAACATGCACTGCTTGGTGTGCTTTGTTCACTTCACTATCTGAGTCATTCGTGCAACAATTTACTCGTTGAGTAAATTTTACTTGTTGAGTAAATTGTTGAGTAAATGACTTTACTTTCATTGCTGAATAAAATTTCATGTTTATATCACATTTATTCTATGTTTGGAGAAATTATTGTTCTGGTTTTGATAACTGGAGAGCTGTGCTGTGCACATTCTGATGCATATATTTTTGTGACATGTAGACACATGTTTTGGGAAATCTATGTAAGATGAAATTACTGGGTCATTGTATATTCATATGTTAAACTTTATTAGGCAACTTTGAGTATTTTTCTTAAGATGATTATAAATTTATACTTCTAGCACCAGTCTATCCTTGCCAAACTGACATTTAAGTTTATTTTATTTTATTTTTAGAAAATTTCTCTAGGTTTGGGGCAAGCAAATGACATAAAAGTTAAGTCAATGGACTCCCACATGGCCCACTATGGTTCAAGTCCCAGACTTGATGGCTTCAAAACCACACTGGGCATGTGTACATGTGTGCCCAAGATCCCAGGAGGAAAATTAAAAAACAAAGATTGCAATGTGGTCATTCCCCCTGAGGGATGATTTCTCACTTTCTCTCTCACTGTCCATGTCTCTCTCCCTTTCTGTCTGGTGAGCACACATGCCCTGAGGCAAAGACCTTTTCTTTTTTTATTTTAGCAAATTTTTTGCTACAGGATGCATGTGCTCACTAGAGAGATAGAGAAAGATGGAGAGAAAGAAAGCAAGAAATTATCCCCACCCCCGCAGGGGGATGACCACACCTCAATCCCCTCTCCTCCATTCTCCTCTGGAGATTTTGTGCACACACACACACATACACACCCAGTGTGAGTTTCAAGACTCCATGTCCAGGACTCAAACTGAGTTCAACCATGTGGAAGTCCAGTGATATAACCATAATGCCATCTGCCTGTCCCAAGATAAAAACCTTTAAAAATTTTTAAATTTGTAATGATATATAGATATCTTAGATTTAATTTGTGTTTTCTTTATACTTACGGATAAGTACCTTTTTATAGGCTTATTAAACATTATGACATCTTTTGAGAAATACTTGTAGACTTTCGCTATTTTCTTCAATTATTTGTCAAAAACATTTACTACTTTGTAGAAGATCTTTATGTAGTCTAGATAAGAACTATTGACCTATTTTATGTATTTAATGCATATATTTGTTTTCTATGACAACAGATGTTATCAAAGTTACTGTAGTCATTTTAATCTGTTTCTATTTAGGATTTAAGCTTTTTGTATTTTGTCTGTAATTGTTGCCATTCCCAAGGCAATAAAGCTATTTATTATGTCATATAATAGAATTTTTTTCTTTTATTTTATACGTTTATTTCTTCAATCCATGCAGAATTGAATTTTGTATGTGCTGTGATATGCGAATATGCGATTCATTTTGTTTCTGTGTTGTTCTTTGGGTATACAAATGACTAAAAACATCTATTGAGTAAGCCATCCTTTCTCCAATGTTCTACTATTTACCAGAAATTGGCAAATCTTCCTGCAGAGTCCAGTAGAAAATATTTCAGACACTAAGATCCAGCCAATCATGAACACATCTCTTCAGCTGTACTATGAAGCAGGAGAGTAGCCAGGGACCATATGTAGTCAAAGAGATGTGCTCTCGCTCCAATACAATTTTATTTACAAAAACAGTCAGTAGACAAATGTGGCACACAATTTGCAATTTCTGATCCCATACAATATCATATATGTGGACTCACTTTGGGACTTTCTATTTTGCTTTCTTAACTAATGTATGCCAATTATGTTTTCTTTCTTTAAAATTATTTTGTACATTCAACCACTGTACATCATTACAGCTTGCAGAATGAATTTCCCCAGCATGAATACACTGGACTAATAAGTCCAGTTAAAGAAATTATCATATATGTTATCGACAGAGAATTTTCCATTTTTGCGTCTCCTAAATGTTCCAATTCCTTTTTCCCCTGATTCCCTTCTCTCACCCTCCTTCCTTTCCTGCTCTACTCCCCCACTGTCTCTAGTATCAATTGTTCTCCTTACTTTTACATCTTACAGTCTTTTAGTTTCTGCCATAGAGTACAAACACTTGCTATATATTAAGTAGAGACATACAATACCTCTCTTTCATAGCCTGGCATACTTCGCCTAGCAGTAAGACTTCTTATTCATCCACTTAATATCAAATGGTTAAGTCTTTTTTTTTTTTTTTAATGGCTGAGTAGTGTTTCATAGTGTATATGTGCCACATCTCTTTAATCCATTATCTGTTTGTGACAATTTGATTCAGTTCTGTGTATTAGCAATTGTGAACAATGCTGCAATTAAACATGGATGTGCAAGTACTTTTCCTACTGAGTGCATTACTCTCCTTTGGATAGATACCCAGGAGTGGAACTGATGGATCTTATAGCAGCCACTTGTAGATTTTTGAGGAATATTCATCTTGTCCTTCACAGTGGCCATACTAATTTACATCCCCACCAACAGTATAGAATTCCCTTTTCACCATAGCTGGAGGAGTCCAACCCAGTGGGGCTCCAGGAGCCATCTGAGCCCTTTGACCTTTTAGCATAGCTTCCGGTCGGTTCAGTAAGTTGGCAAGGCTGCTACTGTATGCCCCCCCAACCTTGGAACAAGCTTGGGTCACTCAGCATGTTGGCAAGGCCGCTTGCTATTCGCTCCGGGACTGTGATAGCCTTGCTGGGAAGTGACCCCCCTCTGACTTCCCGATTTACTACTACAAAAGAATTACATAGCTCCCTCTACATCTTGACTGTGTGGTAAGATTTCCTGAAAAGTCCCCCGACCGCTCCCCTTTACCCTGACCACTTACTGTTAATTACAATGCTTCATTGGGCACAATAAAGGGTGTGCTAAAGTTCTTCATGATCGTTGGAAGGCCCTTCAAGACACATTTAATATAAATAATCTTTTCATGTACAATAGGACTAGGCCGAAACTGGCCCAGGACGCTCTCATCCCATGGTAACTAATGTTCTAACAAAATACATAACACTGGTGCCATAGGCTACACAAGTATATCCACAACACCATAAACCCATTTTAAAGTTTTTCATTAACTTATTAGTCGCTTTACCGCCAGGTGAAAAAACTGTCCCCGCCCTCACCAAGTGAATAATAACTTCACCCCTTCAGGATAGGTAAATATATCAGGATTCCTTAAGTTTTAGATCCCTGTAGAATTATATAAGTATCATTCTTTATGAAAATCCGTAAGAACTAATATCTATGCTTGAGATTTTCTTTTAATAATCATAAGACAGCTGCTGCTGAACATTGGTTGATAGTTAACTCTGCTTGCTGGAATTGTTTCCTGAAACTGCACTGCTTGAAGTTACCAGGAACCTGCTTTCATCAATAAATTGTTGAACTGTATTGATGATTAATAGACCTGCCCTTAATCAAACCCTGAATGGTTTCTATTGTTAAAACTTTATGCATTGATAATTAGTACACGTAGCCCCTCTCCCATTTACTTGCATGTATCGCATTTTCAATAAAAAGGCACTATGATTCCTAACAGTTGTCACTCCTCAGAGAGCGATCTTAGAGGAGTGTCCAACTTAGGACGTGCATGAAAAGGCATGAGGCCTTTGTCTTCCTTTCCTTCCAGCGCTGCCTCCATCGAGTCTACCCACCCCCGCTGAGGCTGGTCCCTGGCACATAGCCTCTTCAGCACTTACCAATTTTAATTTTTTTAATCTTAACCATTCTGATTCAGGTTAGGTGGTATCTTGTTGTGGTTTTGATTTGCATCTCCCTATGACAAGGGATGTCGAACATTTTTTTTTTTTTTCATAGGCTTTTTGGCTGTTCAGCTCATTTGTCCACGTTTTAATTGATTTGATCATTCTTTTGCTGGGTGAGCTGTTTGAGTTCCCTGTATATTCTGGTTATCAGTCTTTTATCTGAGGCATAATTTGCAAATATTATTCTCCATTTCTGGGGGTTGCCAATTCCCTCTAATTATTATTTCTTTTGCTGAGCTTTCTGATGTAATCCCACTTATTTGGGGGATTATTGCCTATGTCTTAAATAAACTCTTACATCTCCAAGAGTTTCTGCTGAGTTATTTACCAGTGGTTTTATAGTTTGAGGCCTTTGGTGTATATTTTTAGAGACAGAGTGATGTGGTGTGAGCACAGTGCATGCCCAAGTCAGAAGCCTATTGAGTCTTAAGGGCTTGGTATCTCATTCCTGAGCTGCAGGTGCTGGAGACCAAATGAGATGGGCAGTCGTCAGCTCTGTAGGGTGGTGAGGGTGAATTCTGAAGTCCTCCAGGGTGGGGCTGAGAGGAAGACGCCTGCAGTGAGGCACTGGAGCACTGCTGCCAGGTACACAGTCTACAGAAGTCTCCACCAACATGAGATGCCCCCACTAAAGGAAGTTTCCAAGCTGGAAAAAAGAAAAGATGTTAATTAGCAACATGAGGACATATGAAAGTATGAAAGTTACTGGATAAATTTTACTGTAAACTATTAAAAATAGCTATAATAATTTAAGATATGTGCAATGTAAAAAGACATAAATCATGAATTAAAAATGTTAAATGTGGGGAAAGAAGGTACAGATGCACAGTGTTTTCTAAAATATGATTTAAGATAAGTCATGGATTTTAAATAACTTGCTATAAGATGATTTGTGTGTGTCAGATAAAATAGATCTCAAGTCAAAAACGGTAAAACAAGGGACCAGCAGATGGTGTAATGGTTACATCACTGGTCTCCCACGTAGGCGATTTCGGTTCATGTCTTGCACCCCAATGGGCTTAAAACTCAAGCCAAGCACATGTGTATGAGTGCTCAAGATCCTAAGATGAGAATGGAAGAGAAGGGATTATGGTGTGGCCATCAGCCCTAGGGGATAATTTCTCATTTTCTGTCTCTGTCTCTGTCTCTCTCTCTCCCTATTTCTCTCTCTCTCTCCTGTGAGCACCTGCACCCTATACCAAAAATCTCTCTGGAAAAAAAAAAAAAACATGTAAAATGAGATAAGTTCATTATATAAAGGAGTCAATTCATCAAAGGATATAACAACTGTAAATACATATGTGCCCAATGGCAGAGTACTTAAATACATAAAACAAATATTGATAGATATGAGCATATAGACAGATTGTAATACAATGATAGTAGGAGACTTCAGTGTCTACTTTCAGCAGTAGACAGTTCACACAGACAGAATATTCATAAGGAAACTTAGAATTTGAACCACACTTTAGAGCAAAATAGGCCCACCAGACATATACTGAACGTTTCATGTAACAGCTGCAGGATATATATCTTTCTTAAGTATATACAAACATTCTCCAGGAAAGATCATATGTCAGGCCACAAAATAAATCTTAACAAATGTAAAATATTGAAATTGTGTTAAGTATCTTTTTCTACCACAACAATTTAAGACTAGAAATGAGTAACATAGTGGAGTTTTGAAAATTCACAATAAAAAGCAATTAACCAACATGTTCACAAACAACTGATGGGTCAATGAAAAAATTAAAATGGAAATTTAAAAATATTTTGAGACAAAGAAATATGGAAACCCAACATGCCAACACAAATGAGATTCAGCAAAAGCAGTTCTAAGAGGGAAGTTTACAGCAATAACACAGGCATCAGAAAAGAAGAAAGATCTCAAGTACACAATTGAACATTATACCTAAAGGAATCAAAGAAAAAAATAGACCCAAAGTTATTAGAAAAAATGGAAATAATAAATATTAGAGCAAAAATAAATAAAGTTAAACATAAATCATCAGCCTGAGGTGTGTGAAAAAAGAAATTATGAGGAATATAGAGTCAGAAATCATTTTGAGTATTCAAATGTTCAAAGCTAGATGCTTATATTTCTTCATTATTGTTTGCTATCAGCTCATTGTTCAGTGGCTTTTGTGATAAAAGACACACCAAGTTAGGCTGCAAATGATCCAGACTCAAAATCACAACATAGTTACAAGGACTAGAGGGTTGTGGCCAGTCAGTTGACTGGATAAGAAAAAAACAGTATAGCAAACTGAAAAAGTATTCATATTGGAAAGGCTTCATTATTAGTCCCAAGAGGAGGTCTTAAATTGAGGTTGTCAAATTGCCAAAAGTAGAAGAAGTAAGGGTTCACTTAACCAGTCACCTATTACAGCAAGACAATGGCCGATATTCAGCAGG
>NW_006205268.1:171362-199500 GCF_000334495.1 Tupaia belangeri chinensis
AGTCCGTCATGCAGTACTAACCTCTGCATTAGAATCAGAGTTCTTTACTGCATGGCTGTGTGGCCATACCCAGTATGGATGACAGATCCAGCCAGCCATAATGACAATCTAGGCGGTGCATGCTCCATCAGCAAGCAACTGGATTCTACTTGGTTTCATCAGAAGATGGCTCTTACCGTGGGCATGTAAATCAGTGACAATGATCTGTTTCCACAGCTTGCAGCTCCAGAGAGGGAGCTGTTTAATATGTGGTGTAGTTTTCCAAAGGAAAGAATAACAGGTAACATTGGCAATACTCAAGGGTCAGTAAAAATATAAGTTTTTGCCAGGGGAGCACTGTCCACAGCTAGAAAAAGGACTTTAAGTACTACCTACTCAGCAGTACACTCAAACAAATTTTGAATTCTTTAAAGCTGATGTTGAAGTTGAGTAACTGCAGTGAACAGCTCAGTACATACTCTTGGGTTTCACCTAAGCAAGGCATGGAACAAACATTCACGGGCACCTCTGTGAATCAAGGACTCCACTGAGCCAATGGTTTTGATCCATGTGGTTCACTGAAGCTTAAAGTGTCTTCTAAAGAGATAACATCTACCTTTTAGAGTAAATATAAATAGCCACTGAGGCTAGGCCTGCCATTTTTTTGATTTTTAAAGGGTAGGTCAGTTATTGATGGATGTGTTGAATGGGATGCAGAACTGCCCTGAGAAATGGCTCTCAGTACTCTAAATAATGTGGTAGTACATCTCTCCTCTCTTTGGATAATTTATTTAAGTCTAACTATTTGGAAGGGAGTGGGGATATGCATGGGGTTGGGGGAGGACATGGGTCATATTCTTCAAGTACTACTCTGTAAGCGGCAGTTCCTAAGTTTAAGAACTTCTTCTAACACATCCTGAGAGAATGCAGCCATGTAACTCATTAGGAGAATGCAACCATGTAACCCATTAGGAGAATGTAGCCATGTAACCCATTAGGAAAATGCAATCATGTAACCCATTTGCAGAATGCAACCATGTAACACATTAGCACTAATGGTTTATTCCACAGTGCAGAACAGCACAGAATACCAAATTTTCTCTGAGATTCCTGCCTACCAAGTCAGTTTATCTTCTCTTCTCCTCCATGTTCTTCTCCCAATTTCCCTCCGTTGCATCTGAGGGTACCCTTTTCTTATCAGGACTGCTTTGATGGTAACTTTGGGGTCTGTGCTTGAGAGCTGTGATAATGTAAATTCCTCTTCTTGCAGTCTGCCAGCATATCTGGATGGGTGTGTATGGCCTTGGACGACCTTTGGGAACAAGGGAAGATTGTCCACAGTCCAAATCATCTTTCTCATTAAAGCAGCTGAGGTTGGAGTAGGGAGTAATGACGGATCAGGCTATGCAGGTGGAAAGAGGAATTTCTTGCCAGAAAGCACGGAGTATTGCTTTTCAATGTCTATTTGCCCAGACACTGCTCACATCTTAACCCAACAAATTTCTAGTATTTCTCATCAATTTTTGGCTTTGTAGTAAATAGCAAAAGCTTTCTATCTTTATGCCAGGTTTGGAGATTTCCTGGGTCAGAAGTCGCAGGCACATTGCCTTTGGTTTGGGCCATTGAACTTGCTAAGGTAACATGATACTACACTGTCCTCTGTCTACTCAGAGAAGGGTAAACAGAAGCCAGGGTACTACTTGGCCAGCACATTTCAGTCATTCCTCTCACTGCTTAGGTTATAGACACGGATTTAACTCATTTATTTACTTATTTATTTTTTTAAATTTATTTATTTTTTTTTTGGAGAGGTTTTTGCTATAGGGCACGTGCACTTGCCAGACAGACAGAGAGAGACAGAGAGACAGAAAGCAAGAAATCACCCCCCCGGGGGGATGGTCACACCACAATCCCTTCTCTTCCGTTCTCCTCTCGGGATTTTGGGCGTACACTCACAAGCGCCCAGCATGAGTTTAAGCCACCAGGTCCGGGACTTGAACCACAGGTGACTACGTGGAAATCCAGCGACATAGCCATTACTCTAACAGCTGGTCCCAAATATCACCCTTTAAATGCATTTAACATATTAAATTGATAAAAATGCACTAGCACACATGAACATGGACTCAATAATAAAGAAAGTAATAATTTAGGCATGACTAAGCCTTGTATATTAAAAGGTATTATTGGATTACTAGATAGCTACATATTCCTTTCAGGAGTTTTTTCCTAACTTTAATCTAACTCAGAAAAAGCTCCTCCTCTGGTCCTCTTTAACCATCTGGTACAAGATATTCTTATTTGCCATTTCAACATTTTAATGTTTGGAAAAGTCTTGTTCATCAGATACATTTTCCTTAATTAAGAATATGCCATAGAGTTAATAGAGAAGTGAAAAGGCAAGGCTCATAAAGGAATGAGTCATTTTGTGTAATAAAATAACAATTTTATAATAAAGTAAATATTATAAAGGTTGTTGACTGAATGAGACAGAGGAGTAACTATGCTCGCTTCCCATCAGTGTCACACCTGCTTAGAGATTAAATTGCATTATTTTATGCTACATTAAAATGACATTTTCTAGAGTGATTTTTTATGCTTCTGATAGGCAGTTGTGACTCCCTTTGTGAACTCAGCAACATTCTGTTTTCTGCTGTGAACATTCCTATTAGCGACAATTCATCCATACTTTAATTTCAGAAGTGAGGAAAAGGGAGCCCACACACAGTTACACATATTCTCTTTTCTAAGCCAGAGTAACACAAAATGCTAACATTGTTATTAACTTCTAAATTTAGGTAGATGGAATTTCAGTTTAATGCTTTTTCTAAATATCATCCCTTATAAGCATTTATACTGAATATAAACCTCCTATGTTTCAAAGAAAGAATACATTTTCTATTTGATAATTCTAAGTTAGATTACTTTTAAAAACTATGGCTAGTTGATATCTTCTGTTATGTGTTTATTTTTGTTGGAAAGATTTGATCTCCATATGTCTGGTTTTGTGTTAACTTTCCTTTCCTGTGTTATTTACAATGAAATATTAATATTTTATATACTTTCTTGATATTACAACCACCAATGATCTGATGAGACCATTGCATTAAATTCAGAGACATACATTTTTTTATCATATTTTTGTTATATAAAAATTATGCTTCTTATATTAAGAGGAACATCTCAAAGAAAGAAGATGAACTACGAGGGAACTTCCAAGAGTTCATAGAAAAATGGAATTAAGGTAGGAATTTCACCTTAGTGAAAAAGAAATTTGGAAATTTTTACTTCTATGGAATAGAGATAAAGCATTGCTGAAAGGGAAACCACATGGTGACCAGAGTTCAAATTCCCAGCCCAGCCTGCCCTCATACACATGAGTACCCCAAATCCAGAGAATCGGAGGACGGAGACTGTGACATACACTGACCCTGTAAAGGATGCCTCTCTCTCTCTCTCCTTCACTCATTTTACTCCTACTCGCACACACTCTATTCAAAAAAAAAAAGTAGGTAGATGGAAGAGGATCAAAACAAAAAGAACACGGACTAATGTAATTTAATATAGAGTTCCAATGAGAAGAAAAATCCAAATCAGGTCAAAGAGACCCTCTTTGAAGTTTCGGGATGACCCTAATTTTTTGCCTCCCTTAGGATATTTCCATGGACCAATTAAAGTAGGAAAGCTACTCAGTCATTTAGTAAAAATCTTTTTATTGATGAGTCACAAATTCATTTCTGCCCCTAGTTGGGGGAAGTATTTAAAACATAATTATTGATACATCAGACTACTTTTCAGCCTTCTCATTCCTTTTTACCATAATGACATTGCAATAATTATTTGAAAAATATGTCCAGAGAGTTAAAGATTCCAAAAAAAAAACAATGCTATTATAGCAAAAGTATTTAATTTGTAAAACATGGGGCTAAAACTGCAAGCAGATTATATTAATTTGCAACAACACAGAAGAACATTGCTATTAGAAAATTAAATGAAGACGTTTAGTGTTTCAGAAAGAACGATTCTTATTTAGAAACATGGACACACCAATCAGTTTCTCTGATATTTTAGAAGATGTTTTTAATTTTTTCTGCCTATTAAAATCAGCATGTAGTTTGGAGAAAGTGGCAAATCAAGTGATTAGATGTAAACATTCCCTTTAAAGACTATTGACTATCTTATTCTTCAATGAAGAATAAAATAAGGGGCCAGCAGGTGACATGGTGGTTAAGCACAAGAGTCCCACATTATGAACTACATGTTGAGTACCAGACCCAGTGGCTTGAAAATCATGCCAGGCATGTGTGGTTTTAAGCCCAAAATCCCAAAAGGGAAATGGAGGAGAAGAAGTTGCTGAGTGGCCATCTTCCTTGGGGAGGTGTTTTCTCATGTTCCCTCTCACTGTCTCTCTCCAGTGAGCACACACACTCTAGAGCAAACACCTAAAATAAATAAATGAAAATATAAGAATGAAATACATAAACTCTGATAATCTCAAAGTTTTAAGTTTCTGATTATTTTCAGCCTCACAATCAAAATTGTATGTAATGTTAAGCATCCAACATTGGAAAATAGTTTTCTTCCTCCGATTTTCCAATTTTGCTGTATCCCTCTCCCCAAAACACAGAGTATTTGTTTTGTCATTTAAAGCAAAACAAAACTAAAACCTAGCTACACAACCACTCACACAAGCTGACCTAACTCAATTGTGAAAATAGGTTCATGGAAACCCAAATGAACTAAGAGATCTCATCACTCTGTATGTCATGACTGGATAGAGTTTTGCTAATAAGCAATGCCTATTAATAACAGTCAAAGGCTAAGACCTTAAAAACATGTGAATAGTTTTATCTGGGACTCTATAAATAACAATGACTTTGATTAATTTTTAAAAGCAGATATTGCAGTGGCCAAAGGTCTATGTCCTCTTGGCAATTAACATCAGTTCAGGAGTGAAAAATGAAGGAAAACTATCTCCACTGTCAGTATGCTCAATCTTTAGCTATCAGAACTCTACTTTAGGAAAAATTGACAGAAGGAAAGTTACATAATCCCACAGCGATTCTTTTCCGGTCCATTTCTAAAATATATTTCTACTTTGTCCATTTTTCTCATGCATACTCTATCATTAACATGAACCAAATCCTGTTCATCCCTCCACAAAGTGACTTCTCCACAGATTTCACTATTTACACTCTTGTCCTTCACCCATCCATTCTGGCAGAGCAGTCAGAGTGAATGCAGTAAAATCTAAAAATGATCCTGTCATCGTCCCACATTAAAATCCTCCACTGAGTTCTAATTAGGTATAAAATAATACTCTACATCTTTATCATTGTATCCATTTGCTGCAAAAATGAAAGCTAACTTGTGGAAATGATAATGTAAATTTGTTGATTTTAGAGAGATACAAGATCATTTTTGTATCCTTCAGTTTAAGTGGACACAAAATTCTCAGTATTAAATAACTTTATGTTTTAGTTTCTTACTGAAATCACATGTTTGCTGTAAGTTGAATTTCAGTCTTTGCTTTATTCTGGGATTTGGCTGAGGAAATATTCTCATCTGTGCTTGTCATGGCCCTGGGTGCTAACAGCACTGAAATACCAGTAGAAACTTCCTGAGTAGTTTATAGTGATATTTCTTCTTTAAAATAATAATTAAAAATAAATGCTAATCTTTAGATGACATAGTTTGAAATACACTCAACTAATTCTCTTTGCTTTATTCAGAAATCTGAAAACTAAAAATACCTATAAGTAGGATTATTATGTCACATAATTATTAGGTAATCAACCAATCAACGTTGTCATTTGTTTGTTTATTTTCTATAGGGTGCATGCACTCACCAGAGAGAGGAAGTGAACTAAAGACAGAGAGAGGGAAAGTGAGAAGGCGCCCCCTGATGGTAACTGCCACACCATCATCCCTTCTCCTTCATTCTCCTCTCAAGATTTTGGACACCCATACACCGGCACCTGGCCCATTTTTCAAGTCACTGGTTGAGACCCAAACTGCACAGTCATCTACATAAGATCCAGCCACCTTAACTGCCAGGCTACCTGCTGTAAATATTGGGGCCCCGCAGGTGGCATGGCAGTTAAGGTGGCCAGATTTCTACATGATTGACTGATTTGGTTTCAGGATCTGTGGTTTGAAAATCATTCAGGGCACATGTGCATGTGTCCCAAAATTTTGAGATGAGAATGGAGGAGAAGAGATTGCAGTATAGCCACTCTCCCACCTCCCCAGGGAGGAGTGATTCATCACCTTCCCCCCTCTTTGTCTCTCTTCTCTCCAGTAAATGCACATGTGCCCTATGGAAAAACAAAACAAAACAAAACAAAACAAAATTATACTAAATGTTATCTAAATTAATGAAATAGTAAAAATTTCAAAAGTATTCTCAAAGACTCTTTTAATTGGAAGCCATTGTCTCAAAGCATTAGGGGATTGTAGGAGGAAAAACGGGAGCCATTTTTCCTGGAGTACCAAAAGAGATTAAATCTTGTTATTGGGATGAACATTTAGAAGTTCAATTTAAAGCAATTTTTACTATTCTCTTCACTATTAAACTCACAGTATATTATAAAAATTGACTTGTCATTATATTTGTGAAGTATTCCAATGGCATCACCTTGGTCTCCATTGGGCTCCTGACTGTGTGATCCACGTTACGCAGATATTAATTCAAGAGGTGAAATATTAATCTCTCCATAAGTTTTTCAGTGGGCTACAAGGATATCATCTAATTACTGACTGAAATGATACAGAAAAAAAGTCCAAGTCAGACTAATGCGCTCTCATTAGAATGTATACATCTTTTTCTGAGAATAGGTATTTACTACTAAGGATATATATATATTTTTTCTTTAATTCACTGAAGGGTATTTTCTTATTCAAAAGTTTTTTTGAAAGATTACATCATTCTGGTGTGGAAAATAGTGCTATTTGTTTAGCTCAGTATTGATTTTGTTCTTAAATAATACTTTATATTTTCTTACATGAAGATAAAATAGTTACACTAAATTTTCACCTAGGAAATATTGTCATGAGAATAATCACATAGAAAAGTTATTGTATAGGTTAATATAATTTAATTTTGTTTGTATTATATCTATATTTATTGATGTAAACTCAGAATATAGGTGAATATTCAAACTGTATATTCTATAGGAGGCTAAATGCCCATTGACTTGCAGGTAAATGGTGCCCTAGATAAATTCTGTCATTAGAGGTGTACATTGATGATAAACCTAAGGATTTGGTGTAAACTGTATATACGACAGGTGAGTTTTTGTTTTTGCTTTTTTTGGTTTTTTGGAGAGGTTTTCGCTAGAAGGTGTGTGCGCTCGTCAGAAAGACAGAGAGAGAGATGGATAGTGATAAATCACCCCCCAGGGGGGATGGCCACGCCGCAATCCCTTCTCCTCCATTCTCCTCTTGGAATCTTGGGCATGCACGCACACGCACCTGGCATGAGTTTAAGCTGCCGGGTCCAGGACTTGAACTGCAGTTGACTACGTAGGAGTCCAGCAACATAGTCATTACACTAACTGCTGGTCCCGACAGGTGAGTTTTAAGAACATAGAAAGATGAATTTGGATTGCTATCAGGGAAGAGTCAGTGGTATGAATTTAGTGAATGAAACTTGCATCAAGCTAGCGTTTCTTAAAAGAATGTCATTGGTAATATTTGAGATAAAGATGGAGTTAGGCAAATAAAGGCAAGTGTATAACAACACAATTCATTGTTTAATATTAATTACTCTAAGAATAACTTTTTATTCATTGAAATAAGACTTTTTAATCAAAATTGTAGTTCAGATCATCTGAATGTAGTAATAAATAAAACAACATTCTTTCACAAATTATATAGGGAAATACTAGGAACAGAGAAACAAACTGATTATTTTCATAGGGTAGAATAAATATTTTAACAGATGCATACACAGAGTGTCATGGGGTTACATTAAATTATTATTCTTTTCTTTTAAAATATCTGGGGCCTGACCTGTAGCCAAATGATATTTTTGAAGGTTATAAAAAATCCTTAAAAGAGCTGATAGAAAAACATACAAAAAAAATCCCTTCAAAACATTTTGAAGCATTACAAATATTCTTTTCTGTAACATTGACAACAAATCTTATATTGGAACCAGCAGTTAGCGTAATGGCTATGTCACTGGGCTCCCATGTAATCGACCGTGGTTCAAATCCCGGACCCAGTGGCTTAAAACTCACGCTGGGCGTGTGTGCATGCTTGCCCAAGATCCTGAGAGGAGAATGGAGGAGAAGGGATTGTGGCATGGCCATCCCCCTGGGGGGTGATTTCTCGATTTCTATCTCTCTGTCTCTCTGTCTCTCTCTGTCGTTCTGGCCAGCACACACGCCCAATAGCAAAAACCTCACAAAAAAAAAAAAAAAAAAAAGATCATTTTCACCTAAGATAAAAAATGAGGCAGGGGACCAGCAGTTAGCATAATGGCTATGTTGCTGGACTCCCACGGAGTCGACCGCGGTTTGAGTCTCGGACCTGGCGGCTTAAACTCATGCCAGGCTCGTGTGCGTGCATGCCCAAGATACCAAGAGGAGAATGGAGGAGGAGGGATTGCGGCGTGGCCATCCCCCCTGGGGGAGGGTGATTTCTCACTTTCTGTCTCTCTGTATCCTCTCTCTGTCTGTCTGGGGAGTGTACGCGCCCTATAGCAAAAAAAAAAAAAAAAATGAGGCAGGGATGTCTATTCTCATAATTTTATATCAACATTATACTGAGGTCCTAGTGATACTGAACTGATATTAAGTTCCCTTCCTTGGCCCTTGGTCCTTTCCTGGAGATTTTCTAGTCTAAATAAGTTAAAACAAAATCTAACTTTAACAATCAAAGTCAATTACATGAGTTTGGCAAACAGCAGCATAACCATTGACCTTTGAGTCACAAGTATTATACATGAACTCGCTGAGCACTGTAATTAGATGTTTTTCACAGGACACTTTGATTAAACATTCTTCATATCTCATGTAGACCAGATGTCCTAACAGATTGATAAAAATCTAAGAATGGCTGTTTTGAATCTCTTTCCCAGAATAAGATAACTCATCCTCAAAGACAAATTTAAGGAACAGAGACATGCCAGACAACAGACTTACTGACATCAACCAGAATGCACTGTGACATGATCCATAAGATTAAGATTTAATGTCTTAAAAGAAGTTATCTGTCTGCCCCTTGATCTTTTACTTGCCCAGCCTCACCAAACCACACTATTTCTCTTCCCTAAAAATTCCAGACCATGTTCAATCAGGGAGGCAAGTTCTAGACTCATCTCTTGTCTGACTTCAACCAAACACAGCATTCTTCTTGAGAAACGTGTTCATTCAGAGTGTCCAGGCCTGGGTCAAACATATTGGTTCATACCACTAGTGCATGAAAGAAGTAAAGACAAAAAAAAAAAACAAAACACAATACAGCTTACAATAAAATAATAACTAGTTTCCATGCATAAGACAATATTGTATACGGGAAATACCATCACACTTTTTAACAAGTTAGTAAACCCTGTCATTTTATTTACAAGCTATAGTATAACAAGTCTATACCAAAGTCACTTGTAGTTTGTAGATATTAGGCATGAACAAATAGAAAATAAAATGAAAAATAAACGTATGTAGAGAAAGACAACAAAATACATGCCTTTTAAAATAGAGGTACACTAATTTCAAATATTAGCAGCCTTGGTAATTTTTTAAAGAATTATTTTATTTAACTTTATTTATTTACTTTAATTTTATCGAGAGGGACAGAATGAGAGAAAGTGAGAAAGCAAGCCACCAGGTCTGGGACTAGGACCTCAGTCAGCCATGTGGATATTCAGCACCCTTAACAACCACACCACTTGCCCGCCCAAGAGTCCCAGTATTTTTAAGATATCAATTCACTTCAAATTTATTTACATATATATTGATTGCAATCTCAAGTAAAACTCAGCAGAACATTTTTTAACTATAGAAATGTACACACTGATTCTAGATTCTATAGTTAAAAACTGAAAGTAGAGACTACATATATAATTTTAAGAAAAAAACAAATTTGAAAAACTTAAAATTGCCTAATTTTCAATTACTGTAAACTTTCTAGACAGTTGGTAGTTCTGATAGACATTAAATCACTAATGTGAGAAATAGACTTTATTTACATTATTACTGAATTTTTTTACAAAGTTGCCAAATGTTTTCAATGGAGACAAGATCATCATTATGAGTAGTGCTAGGAAAATTAGATACATTTGTGAATAAGAAGTATTAACCTCAATCTTTACTAACTAGTCACAAAAGTGAACAAAAAAATATAACACGAAACCAATATTTGAAAGCTGAAATTATTTAAGAAAGAAGACTAAGCAGTGATTTAGGAAACCATAGAAAAGATCCTTGTGAAGAAGAAAACATAGAAAAATGTATTTCTAATCTTGAAATAGGAAACTTTTTAAGGAGTGCATTAAACACATAAAATATAATAATGTTTATCAAATTTTATTAATTATTCCAAGTAAAATACCTTTCAAAAATGAAAAGTAAATATCAGATGAGAAGAAAAATGGTTGACATAGGTTATTAGACAAAAGACTTTGTAAGACCTCTTCAACTTCAAGAAAGTCAACACCCCAATAAATAGTGGGACAAGACTTAAAGACACACTTCCTAGAGAAAGTATCTGACTGTGCCGTTATCACGTGAAGAGATCCTCAACATTAATAGTCATCAGAAACATGCAAATTAAAACCACAACGGACTCCTACTACACAGCAAACAACATAGCTAAAGTTAAAGAATCTAAGACTATTGGTGAGGATGTGGAGCAATTTAAAACTCATACACTGCTGGTTAGGGTATAAAAGAATTTTGAATTTTACATAAAATTAAGTATATATCTTCTGTATATTGAAGTGATTTTACCTCTTTGTATTTTTAAAAAGAGAATGACTTATACATGAATGTTAATGGAAGTTATACACACTCTAAAACTAGACAGTAGAGATTTCAACAAGCGAATGAATAAATACTGTGATATGTACATAGGAATATTACTTGGTATTGTTGAAAATCATGACAGTGGGCAAGCAGGTGGTGTAATGGTTAAAGTGCTGGACTCCCACAAGGCTAATCACAGTTCTAGTCCTAGACCTGGCACCTTGAAAATCAAACTGGGCACATGTGCATGTGTGGCCCAAATCCCAGGAGGAGAATGGAGGAGAAGAGATTGCAGTGTGGTCATCCCCCTAGAGGTGATTTCTTGCTTTACTTTTCACTGTCTCTGTCTCTCTCCAGCAAGCGCACACACCCTATGGCAAAAACCTTGAAAAAAAAATAGATCACAACAGTAAACATGAATCTCAAAAAGAGTAGTCCAAGATAAAAAAAAAGAGAGAGAGACAAAAGAGTATAAGTTTATTATTTATATGAAATTTTAGACCACTCAAAAGTAATCTAATTAGAAAAAAACAAAAAGTGATTACTTGAAGTTGAAGGATTGAATGTGAGGAACAAGGACAATTGGAAAGAAAATTTTATAAGGTCATTGAAATATTTAATAACTATGATGATGGTGCAAAAAATACATACTTTTCACTTTACCCATGTGTACACCTAAAATAGGCATATTATAGTACCATAATAATGTGGATAATTTAAAAAATTAAAAATAGGCAATGAAATGATGTTTTTGAGATAATCTTGCACTCGTAAAATTAAATAGGTATTTTAAACATATATACACAGTAAAACAGTAGTTAGGGTACTGTGAAAACTAAATTATTTTCGATAACTTTTAAATTCATTATAACAAGAAATGGAAAATTACTTGTGGGTGATAACACGTATGTCAAGGTACTTGATTTAGCCAATATACAGTGTATTTTGGATGGAAAATCTCATTTTGTTTGCTGTAATGATGTATAGTGAATGAATGTAAATAAATAAATTTAAATTTAAATGCAATTCATTATAAAGCTTTGACACCAATGTAAAAGTAACTGAACCACGTCTCCATTTTATTTCAGTATGCAACAATTTAATATTTTTTGTTAGAAACAGTATTTTTCCAAAGTGATCTAAGCATATCATGCAAAGATTTAAAAAAATGTAAATAATTATGCAATGATTGTGATGTTTATTAACTACTCCCTTTATTTTATTTTTAGTCTTCTAATCTACTTCTTAGTTCAGTGAAAATGTCAATCCTTAAATAAACTCATACATACTAAATGAGTAATGATTCTCTTTGTTAATAATACTATCAAACTGAAACTTAATAAAAATGTCAAAATATAAATTAACAACATTTTGTGACTATCATGTTAATTAATCCATGCTGAAATCAATAGGCTATTTGACAAATAATTTCTATGCTTTGTAAAGAACATCAATTTATATAGGTCACCTACCAAGAAAAGAGAAAAACATTTTGTACTGGCACAGTAAAAAGATTAACAGATTTCATCTCAAGTTCAGTGAAGCTATATGAAAATTTCAATTGAAAGGTAAAGAAAATAATGAGAAATGCTTTTAGGCTCAAACAACAGTTAACGGAAGAATCGACCAAAAACAAGCCCCATAATTTTAATGTTTTAGGCACTGGGAAAGCCTGCCAACAACTAAAAACCTATTTTGTAGTGAGAATAAAATGTGAAGGTGATTTGAAGAATTCAGTTGAAATCAGTGCACATAAATCATGGTTAGACTAAACAAGTTAAACTCCTGTTGAATAATGCTGGACTAATAGCACAAACAGAGGTATTGTTTCCAAATGGTAACTTAATTTTGCTTACCTTTAAAATTGTTTTTTTTTTTTTTTTTTTTTTTTTTTTTTTTTTTTTAGATTTTTGCCATAACGCACCTGTGTTCACCGAAGAGAAACAGAGACAGTACAAAAGTGAGAAATAACCCCTCGGGGGTTAGGCCATAGTTCAATGCCTTCTCTTCCATTCTCCTCTCATGATTTTGGACACACACACACACACACACACACACACACACACACCCCCCCCCAGTGCTTTTTAAGCTGCTGAGTCCGGGACTTGAACTGTCGAGTTGGCCATATGAGATCCAGTACTGTAACCATCATGCCACCTGCTGGCCCCCAAGATGTTTTGTCTTTAATTTAAAAACACATGAGATTCACTCCCTGTACAATACATATTGTTTACACCAAGGAAGTCCTCCCACAGATCTCTAGACCTTTTGACATTGCATGACTGAAACTTCATCCACATTGAACAGCCATTCTCTTCCTCCTTCTCCAGCCCCTGACATCCACCATTCTACTTCCTGCTTCCATAAGCCTACCTTCTTCAGATTCTCATACAAATAGAATCATGTAGCATTTGCCCTTGAGTGACTGGCTGATTCAGGTCATCCACGGTGTAGCAAAGACAGATTTTTCTTCTCTTTGAAGATGGAATAATATTGCATTGGGTGAATATATCACATTTCATTTATCCATTCATCCAATGATGGACATTTATGTTGTTTCTATAGCTTGGTCATTGTGAATAATACTGCAATGACCATGAGAAATTATGTATTTCTTTGAACTCTTTATTTCAGTTATTTTGAAAACATACTCAGAAGTGGGACTGCTAGATCACATATAATTCTATTTTCAATATTTTGAGAAATGTGCATACTGTTATACTGTTTTCTTTTTGAGATAGGTTTTTGCCTTAGGGCCCGTGCATTCACTGGAGAGAAAGAGACAGCGAGAGAGTAAGTGAAGCATCATTTCCCTTCCCCCCACGCAGGGGAAGATGGCCATGCCACAATCCCTCCTCTATTCTCCTCCCAGGATCTTGGACTGACAGGCACAAGCATCTCGTGTGATTTTCAAGGCAGCAAGTCCAGGACTTAAACTGCAGCTGGCCATGTGAGAGTCCAAAGACATAACTGCTTTGCCATCTGCTGGCCTCTGCATACTGTTTTGCATACTGGCTACACCATTTTGCATTCTCACCAACAATGTTCTAGTTTCTTCCTCACAATATTTGTCACCCCTTTTTTCCCCCCCTAATAATAACCATCCTAACAGGTGTGAATTGCTGTCTTCTTGTGGTCTTAGTTTGCACTTCCCTGAGTATCAGTGGTGTTGAGCGTATTCTCACAAACCTTTTGGCCATTTGTATTTCCTCCTAATCTATTCCAATTCTTTGCACTTGGTCATTGTTTTTGTTAGAGGAAATGTGCTCTTACTGGAGATAAATAGAAAAAGAAAGAGAGAGAAAAAATATGAAGCATCCCCTTGGGGACTAGGTATGCCATCACAATCCCTTCTCCTCCATTTCTCCTTTTGGGATTTTAGGCACACGTTCACACATGCCCAGAATGTGTCGTAAACTGGTGGGTCCAAGACTTGAACAGTCAGTCATGTAGGATCTGCCAACTTAACTATCATGCCACTGTCTGATCCACATTTTTTTTTATATTTGTTCTTTTGTTTTTCTATTTTTTGTTGTTGTTGTTGTCACTGAGTTTTAAGATAATCTTTCTTGACTGTTAACAACATTTAGCAACTTTATAGGTGCCAAGGCTTTGTTTAGTATGCAAAGAATACAGTACAAGACAATGGGAGACTAAATTAACGGTGATCCGCAGCGGAAAATCAGGATGCCATGATTAACTAATAATGTTTTAAAATAATAACTTACTGATTAAAAATTATTTCATTGATGTGTTCACTAACATTCTAATAAACATCATTTGAGTTCTTTGTAAAACTGTCTCTCAAAAATTTACTTCTTCCAAAAGAGAGTAAAAGCAAGAGAGAGAGAAAAATCCAACAAAGTATTTATGCTCTGATTTGTCTCTCGCCTCAGCTAGCCCAAATCATGGGGACATGGGAGCACCCAGGGTAGGCAGAAAGTTCTTGGGATACTTTTCTGGGCTAGGACCCCCTTATGTGGGTCTAGGTGTATTACTACTGCACCATCATCTGTTCCCTAATCTTTCATTTGATAATGTAAATAACGTTGTGAAGAAAAAGTAATCTTTTTATCTCACATCAGTGTCAATTAACAGGAATTTGGGGACCAGCAGATAGCATAATGGTTACATCACTGGATTCCCACATAGTCAACAGTGGTTCAAGTCCCAGACCCAGCAGCCTGAAACTCACTGTGTGTGTGTGTGTGTGTGTGTGTGTGTGTATGTGTGTGTGTGTGCCCAAACACCTAAGGGGAGAATAGAGAAGAAGGGATTGTGGCATGGCCATCCCCTCTGGGGGGTAGGCGTTGATTTCCAGCTTTATGTCTCTCTCTCTATCTGTCTCTCTCTGTCTCTCCAGCAATTGCATGCACCATATAGTAAAAATCTCTCTAAAAAAAAAACAAAAACAAGAATTTCAAAAGCTATAGACAAAAGAAACAAACTAATAATTACTTACTATAATGATAGGACAGATTGTAACTATAAAGGATTCATTTATGGGGGCCATCAGATGGCTTGGTGGTTAAGGCAATGGACTCCCACGTGGTCCAAGATAGTTCAAGTCTTGGACTTGGTGGTTTGCTTACTCACTCTCCCAATCTCTCTATTTGATCAAATCAAAGAATAATAAATAAAATTAAATAATTCTTAAAAAAAGGATTCATTTATGACTAATTTCTGCATTAGAGACATTTTTGAGGGCAATACTTTTAAATGCTTCATATTAATTCATGTACTCAAATGATAAGTAGACGAAGTTCTTGAATGCTTCATATCTTTTTTAAAATTTCAGTTTTGAATTTTTTTCTAAAAGAATCAGTTGACTCCCTTTTATTATTTTCACAAAACTAATTTTAGCAAAAGTTCTTTATTTTAAAAAGTCCTAAATTTTATAGAGCAATGAAAATCATATTTCCCTCTTTATTATGTTCATTTCCAATCTTTCTGCATGTATTATATATTTGCAATTATAAATCATACGTACAACTTGCAATCCTAATTTTGCAATATAACTATATAATAGTATTTATCTTATTAAAAATATTTTATAGGATGCAGCAGACGGTGTAATGGTTACATTGCTGGACTCCCACATAGCTGACTATGGTTCGAGTCCCAGGCATAGAGGCTTGAAACATACCAGGCACGTGTATATGCGTGCCCAAGATTCTAAGAAGAGAATGGAGGAAAAGGGATTGAGGCCTGGCCATGCCCCTGGGGACGGGGGGTGATTTTTCATTTTCTGCCTCTCTATCTCTCTGGCAACCACACATATCATATACCAAAAATCTCTCTAAAAAAGATCGATGAATTAAATAAAAATGTTATAGACCATGCCATAACAGCACTGTGGTAAGATAATACTCAGCAATGCTAGAAGCCTTATGGAAGGTTAGAGTTTGGTTCCTTTATTGGACTGTACATATTAGGTGGACACATGCCCCTGACTGAGAGGCTGTATGTGTGAAGCAAGGGGGTGGTGGCCTGATACTCTGTTTAGAGTACTTGACTTTCTCTTTCTCTGTATCTCTGTCATTAAATAAATAAGTAAATAATAAACAGATATAAAAAGTAATAAATTATAAAATTAGTTTGAATTTTTTCTAAGAAGACAATTATTTTATTATAAATTTTGCACAAATGTAGCTTTTCTTTGTTCATTAAGATTTAGCTAAGTTGGGGGCCAGCAGGTGGCCTTGAGTTTAAGTGACTGAATCCCGCATGGGTGACCGTATGGTTCTAGTCCTGGACCTGGCAACTTGAAAATAACACCATGTACAGGTGTGTGCATGCATAAAATCTCAAGAGGGGACTGAAGGAGAAGGAATTGCAATATGGTCATTCCCACTGGGGAGTAAATTCTCACTCACTATCTCTCACTGGGAAGCACACATGCTTTATTTAAAAAAAAAAATACAAATTAAAAACGATTTAACTAATTTAAGTGTTTTTTTTTTTTGGAGAGATTTTCACTGTAGGGCGCGTGCGCTCGCCAGACAGACAGAGAGAGACATAGAGACAGAAAGCGAGAAATCACCCCCCAGTGGGGATGGTCACGCCACAATCCCTTCTCCTCCATTCTCCTCTCGGGATCTTGGGCACGCACGCACACGCGCCCGGCGTGAGTTTTTTAAGCCACCGGGTCCGGGACACGAACCGCGGTCAACTATGTGGGAATCCAGCGACATAGCCATTACACTAACTGCTGGTTCCCAAGTGTTTTGTTTTCTATTTATTTTTAATTTGCTTTAGAGCATGTGTGCTTCTTGGAAAAGGACAGAGAGAGAGAGAGAGTGTGTGTATTTCTCAAGCCACTGGACCTGGGACTCACACCACACAGTCAAGCATGTGGAATTCAGCCATAACAACTACTATACCACCGACTGGCTTGTATATTTTACTTTGCACAGAGGTGTTATTTCTTCATGAAAAAGAAAGAGAGAAGCACCTTTGACAGTGTCTCTCGCCAAGTCCTCTCTGTGTAGCCACCCCAGCCAGTCAAGACTACAAGCACGCAGTAGTGCCTGGAGTGCACACATCAATCTAGGAATCACTCCCTGTTTTCATATGACCTGGAGCATTACGGAGCAATGCTTTGCTGCTGTGCCATGGAAGCTGAGCCCATCTGTTTTGCCTTTAACTTCGACTTATATATACAGTAGCAAGGACAAGAATGCTTCTTGGATATTCCCATTTTTTAAGGCTTTTGGTTTTTGTCATAGGATGAGTGTGCTCATGAGAGAACACAGAAAGAGAGAAAGTGAGAAATTCCCCCCCTACTGAGGGAATGACAACACCCCGATCCCTTCTCCTCTGTTCTTCTTTTGGGATTTTGGGCACACACACATGCCTGGAGTGATTTTAAAGTTGCCAAGTCTAGGATTGCCAGGCTTCACATGGTCAGCCATGTGAGAGTTCAGCACCTTAACCACACAA
Source organism: Tupaia belangeri chinensis (assembly GCF_000334495.1). Lineage (NCBI taxonomy): Eukaryota > Metazoa > Chordata > Mammalia > Scandentia > Tupaiidae > Tupaia > Tupaia belangeri. The sequence continues at coordinate 189,254 of NW_006205268.1, forward strand.
CACCTGCTAGCCCCATATTTAAATTTTTAAAATTTATGTTTATTTCTCTTGGGGAAACATTTTAAAAATGAATGATAAAATAACCATATTAATTAAAGTATATATATGTATATATGTACATAATTATATATCTGGTAGATATTACTATAGAAAATGTTTTCATAAAGTTCACAGAAAATGTGTTATGAAAAAACTATAGATGGATTTCTATTTTTTTTTTTTTTGGCACCAAAATATAGTTGAACTTTAATTCCATTTTTTCCACTGGCATGAAGGAACTTCAAAAAGTTTATAGAAAATGGAATTCAAGTGTGAGTTTATTTTAAAAAAATTTGAAATCCATGCATAGTTTTTTTCATAATACACATTTTTCATGAACTTTTAGATGAATTGCTATCATATTTATATCAATATGTAGTGTTTAATATCATTGTGATTTATACTGAGTATTGCTCATATATTACTTTACATTGAGTATTACTCACATATTATTCACTATAAAAACAGTAATTTTAAGTGACTGCAAGGTGGATCACTATGTAGTCACAGACTTTTCATTTTTCTAATCTTGGGACCAGCAGTTGGCATAAAGGCTATGTCGCTGGAATTTCCTGTAGTAACCACGGTTTGAGTCACAGACCCAGTGGCTTAAACTCACGTTGGGCATATGTGCGTGCGTGCCCAAGATCCCAAAAGGAGAATGGAGGAGAAAGGATTGCGGCATGATCATCCCTCCGGGGGATGATTTCTCACTTTCTGTCTCTCTGTCTCTCTTTCTGTCTTTCTGGGGAGAGCATGTACCCTATAGCAAAAACGTCTCAAAAAAACAACAAACAAAGAAATCTCCAAATGCTGGATATATAGGCTAATTTGGATTTTCACATTGATGACAGTACTTGCTCAACTCTATATTTCTCATTATTTTATTCACAAAAAAGTGACATCAATGGTTCTATTAATTTTAAAATAATTTAATATATCTTTTCATAAAACAACATATTTTTGCTTCTTTCTGCATAAATGTAAATATATAGCTTTATAATTAAATTATTTTTTACCAATTTGATAGAATATATAAATTGTGTGAAAGTCATTTTATTCTTTTTTAATATTTACTGTATTTTATGATTTACATATAATCAGTACACATCTTTGTAGGGCACAGAATTGCCTTTGAAAGCATATAAACAATATATATTAAACAAATCAAAAATATAAACATATCAACATCTTCAACATTTAACATATTATGTTGTGAACATTCAAATTCTGCTTCACTGGTTATCCTAGAAGTATGTACTGAATAGTCTATAATGGTCTCAATGAGAAATCGAGTTCTAAAGAAAAAAAAGACTTGACTAAAATCAGACAACAAAAAGTCTTGTAAATTAATGAGCATGGATTTCATTTAAAAAAAAATACAAAGATAATCTTAAAGTAGTCAATGAAAGAAGAATTTGTCATTTCTATGTAGAGGACTCTGGGAGATAGAATTTATATTCTTAAAGGGTCTGTTTATCACTGGTCCAATTAGAGATAGGTAAAATTGTACATAACAACAGCATATTAAGAAGAGATACAAAAAGAAACTCTTACTCCCTCACCGTGTGTCTTTGTAAGACCATTGTGTTGTATTATACATAAAGCAGTGAATCCCGGAAAAGCAAGAACAAGACAATTGGAAAGAGATATTTGAAAACAAAGACACGGTAAAGTCAGGGATTTGGTGATTTATAGACTACAAAGTTCTTGATTTTAATCTTCCTTAAATTTATTCCAAAGACTTCTTGTGACATTCCTTTTTTTTTACTTCTCCTCTACTATGTGGTTTTATACAATGAGTAATGGTTATAGTATATATATATATACTAAAACCTGTGGAGACAACTGTCAAATAATTGGTGAATTTGTACTTAAACCTGTTTGTACATAAGATAGTTGAATCTGCATTTTTTTAGGGTTTTTAATTTGTTTATCTGATTTTATTTTTGCTATAGGGTGCATGTGTTTGCCCAAGAGAGACAGAGAGAGGGAAAGTGAGAGGTCAACCACTACCCCCCATCCCCAGGAGGGGGGCAGGATGGCCACCCTGCAATCCTTTCCCATTCTCTTGGGATTTGGCACATATGCACACACACACAATCACAGGGTGTTTTTCAAGCCTAATGATTGTTGATGTGGGAGTTTAGCTCCTTAACCACTGTGCCAACTACTGACCCCTGAATCTGCATTTTCAGCCCTCTCGTTGGAAAATCTAATACGTACACCCAATGTTACTATCGATAAGTGTGGACTTATCCTTTTTTTCCAGTTATCTTATGTTCTCTTACATCTATTTGTCTCTGTAGCTTTCCTCATATAATACTCCCTCAAATATTTCCTAAAGAGATAGTTTAGTCAAGTTTTGGTGAATTCCTTCAGCATTTGTTTATCTGAGAATGATTTTATTTCTGCTTCCAAAGTATAATCTTGCAGAGTATAGTACTCTTGGCTGCAATTGTTTTTCTCTCAGATTTTAAATATACATTTTCCCATTCTTTCCTTGTCTGCATTGTTTTAGTTGAGAGGTCAGATGCAAGTCTAATAGGGTAAACTTTGTTAAGTAACTTGGTTTTCTTCTCTTTCCATTTTTACGGTATCTTTGATTTTTACCAATGTGTCTTGGAGAGGATTTTCTTGTGTTTTATCTGTTTGGTGTCCTTGGCATTTTCAGGTTTGGGATGTCTACATGTCTTTCTAAATTTGGAAAATTTTCAGCAAAAAGAGATTTTCTATGCCTTTGTCTGTCTCTTTGCCTTCTGGAAAAGCTTTTAGGCAGCTATTCAGGCATTTAATGGGGTCTAGGATTTCCCATATGTTTTCCTGATTTTTAAAGTTTATTCCTCTCTTTTTTCTGGTTTCTGGAACTAAATCAAAGGTTTGTGTCTTCAGCATCAGAGTCTTTCTTCTGTATCTGCTGTTGATACTTTTGAGGGAAGCTTTGGTTTTCTACATTATATTCTTTTTCTACAGAATTTCTGTTTGATTCTTTTTCCATGTGTTCCTTCCTTTACGGTGTTTCTCTTTCAAGTCATGAAAATATTGTCTTGTCTCCAGGAATTGGTTGTCTGTTTTCTCTTGCATCTCATCAAGTTTTGTTACTATGAATATCCTGAAATTTTTTCCTGACATTTCTGTAATTTCTTGTATTTTAGCCATTGTTGGTGAGGAGTTATAATGTCCCTGTGGGGAGATATTTTCTGATTTTTCTCCTATTTCTTGAAGCTCTTTGATTTTTCAGTCATTTGGTAATATACTTAGTTGTTTCTACTTCTATGGAATGTGTTTCTGTAGCTGTGTGTTTGTGCCCTTCCCAATGGTATGCATTAGCTCCGTGCTAGTTTTCCTTTTCTATGGTGACTAGGAGTATGAAATCTACAGAAGGAGCTGAGGGTTCAGGATTTAAGAGAGGAGTTCCCTTCCTTTTAATGCTAGAAGACTTGTGGGGATAGAATCCATCCAGGGTCTTCAGTCTTCCGATGTCCCTTCTTGCTCCTAATGTGGCTGGGGCTTGAGCTGGATAGCTCCAGAGAAGCACCTCCTCCCTCACAGCAGGGTGGACAGGGATCCCTGCTGAATTCAGGCCAAGCAGTTTAGGGCTCCCTGTTGCTCCTGGATTGGTGAAAGACAAAAGAGCATCAGCACACGTGAAGCAGCAGCTCCTTCCTTCTATGTCTTCTATCTCTGGGATCCCCTTTGTTCTTTCAAGTATGTGTTACTTAATGTTTTCTTGTTCAGAAATATTTACCAATATGGTTTTCCTTTCCAAATACTCTGTTGTGCTATTTCTTTTATTTCTATTTTTTGCTTATTAAACTTTGGTTGATCTTTTCAGTAGTATATTATTTGCTTTTTTATTGTCTCCATAGTGATGATTGATATACAAATGTCTCTAATTTTAATTAAGTCAAATGTTTTAACCATTTCTCTTATGATCTCTTTTGTTTTCTATGCCAAGCTAAATTTTATCAACCTTACATTGAGTTTAAGTTTGGCCTTTGTCAGTGTGCTATGGGTTAAATGCATCACCCAGAAACGTGTGTGTGTTGGAAACTTAAGTGTTACTATAATAGGGTTAAGGGAATGAAACTCAATCGAACTACAATATTAAAATGTGGGGCCTTTGTGAGGGGACTAGAATCTATTCGGAGGCCTCATGATTGGATACTTCTGGGTTTATAAGGGGATACAAACTCTTGTTTTCTAGAGGCCATTGGATGCTCTGAACCTCCTCAGGATTCTGCAGAAGTTCCACCATCAAAAGCCACCATGGAAAAGAATATGGAGGTTCCTTGAAGATCTACAAATAGAACTACCCCACTTCTCGGTATCTACCAAAAGGACAGGAGAATGCTCAGTTGGAAAAGTGCTTGAACATCAATGTTTATTGCAGCATTATTCACGATCGCTAAGACATGGAACCAACCCAAATGTCTTCAAAAAAAGAATGATGGAAAAAGTGTGGTACAAATACCCTATGGGACACTACTCAGTCATTAAAAAAACAATAAGAAGACCCTGGCAGATGATAGAAAATGGTCAAATACAGAGGATCTATTGCTGAGTGAAGCAAGCCAGGATATGAAAGAAAGATATTGCATGTATACACTTAATATATACCAACTATTCACACTTTATGGTGGAGATCTAAATATTGGCAGGCATAAAAGTAGTAAGAATAGTTATGGATACTGAAGACAGTGTGGAACAGGGCAGGGGGAAAAGGGAAGAGAACAGAGAAGGATAGCAAGAGAACAAATAAAGAAGCATGACGTTAGTGGGACACAGAAATGGTTTATTACTGGGGCCAGCAGTTAGCGTAATGGCTGTGTCACTGGACTCCCATGTAGTCGACAGCGGTTTGCGTCCCGGAACCGGTGGCTTAAAACTCACTCTGGGCGTGTGTGCATGCGTGCCCAAGATCCCGAGAGGAGAACGGAAGAGAAGGGATTGCAGCGTGGCCATCCCCCCTGGGGGAGATTTTTCTTTTTCTGTCTCTCTGTCTCTCTCTGTCTGTCTGGCAAGAGCACGCGCCCTATAGCAAAAACCACTCAAAAAAAAAAAAAAAAAGAAATGGTTTATTATCTATTGATAACATGTACAGTATTTTCAACTGGACTGGTCTGAGAAGTATTTCATGTTGGGTAAATTCTTTATACAAGCCAAATAATAAATAGTGATTGAATATTTTAAAAAATAATGAGATTAAATTACAATAATAATAATCTGAAAAAATGATGAAAAGCTATTTGATGATAATGATGTGGATAGTAATGTCTTTGTCTTGACTGATATGAATGGTAATTGTGCTAGAAAAACAAATGCAATACACTATAAATATATTTGTGATTCAATGTAATATAAAAGATTATGATAATAAATAAAGTTAAATCTTAAAAGATTATAATTAATACTAATAAAAAAGAAGGCCCTTATCAGATGGACACTCTGGATCCTGACTCTATAAACTGTGAGCTGAATAACTATTTTTATAAAACACCCAGTTTTAGATATTTAGTTTTTATTTATTTGTTATTATTATTTATTTTTAATTGGACCAGAGGGAGACAGAGAGAAAAATCAAAAAGGAAGATAAGAAAGCAAGAAGCCAGGTTGAAGACTCAAACCCTGGTGGGCTATGTGGGAGTCCAGCACTTTAACCACTGCGCCACCTGATGGCTCAGTTTTTATGCAATACAATATGTACTAAAAAACAGTACTTCTCAAAGTTTTGAGATGATACATTGGTAAAAGTGTAAGAAACTAAGTATTAACTCCCAGAACAATAGGAATTAAGGTGGGAATTGGATTTCAGGGAAGCAATTAATGACTGGAACATAAATAGGCATTTTATTACAATTTCTTTAATCTTCAAATAGTACCTGTATATTTGACATTGTACTCCATCATTTATCTTTACTTTTAACATTTAAATGATTGTTTAAATGTCTCCTCTATAAAAATAAATTGGCAATTATTCTCTGTATTTAAAGATACTATATATTTTTTTAGATTATGGGTAGTTACATGTCTGAGGAAATTACAGAAACAGAACATCTTTATGGTCTAATTCATTTGAAATTTATGTTGGTACCAGTCTGAAGTATAGTTTCAATTTTCCATTTGTATTTAACAAAAGATTGCTACAATATTAGACATATTTTTAAAAATCTAATTAGTTCCCAATGATTTTTTGTAATAATTATTTGTGTTTGACTTGTAGTCTCTTCTATACCATAATAGTATTAATGTTCATTAAACTTTGTCAATTTCTAACACTCTTTATCTGCTAGTGCAAATCTTTTATTATTATTATTATTTTTCTCAAGATTTCCTGGGCAATTTATAATGACATATTCATTCTAAATGAGGTTTATTTGCTTGGCAGTTTCAAAAACTAAATCACAGTGTGATTTAGTTAAAATTAGCTAAAATATTAATTAGTTGAAGTGAACATATGTTTTAATTGTTTTTTTAAAGGAAAATAAATAAGTCTTCCACATTATCTTATTTTCTTCAATAGAGGATTTGTGATTTCTGATTTATTAATCATATAGACCCTACATACACACACACACACACACACACACACACACACACACACACACATATTAAATACCACATTTTCCTTTTTTGTTGACATTATAAATGAACTTTTCTTCAACTCATTATATATTTTAGTATTATAATTACTAATTTTATTTATTATTGTTATAATTTCTAGTTTTAAAAAATGTAACCAAATATGTGTATATATGTATATATACATATACATATATACATATATAACTTTTTTCTTTATTAATAATGCAACATGTGTTAATGTGTAGAAGAGGAAGAGATGACCATTGCCCACAGGGTCTGCTCACACAGAGATCCTCCTCCTCCGTGTCTTTGAATCCTGAGAATCCAGGTGCATGTCAGCATGCCCTTCAGGCTGAGTAGGCAGTGACTCAACATGGTTACCATGTGAAATCTGATCTTTCTTGAGTAACATTTTACTACAAAGTCAGTTACTACAAAATACCAAATACATATTTTTTGTTTTACCTTCTTCTAAGAGGTTTTTTTTTTTTTTCTGTTTGGAAAATAGTGACCCTGAGATTACCTACTGATATTGTTATTATTTAAAAATAAAGATAGTAGGTTTTCTAACATTTAAATCTATTTTAAGCATTTCAAACATTTTATAAAGATCAACTTCCTTAATTATGTTATATGTTGGTTACCCTAAATAAATCACATCACAAACTTTCTGCTCTTATTGCATCTTTTAAATTAGATTTTGATGCTATCTAGTATTATGCATTAAAGTTTGTTTTTCCATTGTTTATTCAGTTTATTTCTCTTTTATCATGTGTCTTCTTTGTAAATACTTTGACTAAAATATTTGTTAATGATTTTACAAGCAAAGTCTGATAGATTTTAGTTTTCTATGATTTTCTATTCATCATTAACAGGCCTAGACACATTTTCTACTTTATATTCAATATAAATATTTCCCATATATATAACTTTTCTATTCAGTTGTAACTTTTATATACTATTTTAATTTTTAAAAACTCATATAAGAACAAGTGATATTAGCATTTGAAAACCTCATTGTAGTTAAGCACTGTATAATTGATTAAATAATTCTAGGTACAATTCCAAAATCTCAGGGAGTTCAGCAAATAGATATTTAATTTCTTGCTCACTCTACAGTCTAACAAGCCAGTAGCAAAGGAAATCAAAAGATTGCTATTTAGACCTCACCTCCATTCTCCTTTGGGTACCGCATAGACCCACTGATATGATTTTCAAGTCCCTGCAAAGTTAGATATGTGGGATCCAGCCATCCCAAACTCTGCACCCAAAATCCTGAGAGGGAATGGAGGAGAGAGGATTGTTGTGTGGTCATTCTCCATTGGGGATGATTTCTCACTTTGTTTCTCTTTCTCTCTCTCTGTCCTTATCTCCTGTCTCCCTCCAGTGAGTGCACATGCCCTATAGCAAACTAATATGTGTACGTGTGTGTATTTGTGTGTGTGTGTGTGTGTGTGTTTGGCTACAACTGAAAAAGAACCCCCCTCCCCCAAAAAAATATATATCTACTTTAACTTCTTTGACCTTAAAGTAATCCATGCAATTTCTGTGGGCATTTCAAAGGTGATTTTACTTCACATACCACCCCTTAAATACAGAGTAGTTGGAAAATACTTTTTATATTATGTTCCTGCAACTAGAAGAAAAGATTGATATTTTTAAGAACTACCTTCCATTTCACACATGTTAATAGCTTTGTGTTTTTGATTTATCTCTACCAAGAATACTTATCTATCCTAAATATAGAGAGATGATAAAAATTATAGATGGCCTTCTAGGTAAAGGAAGTCTTTAAGCAATGTACCCTATATGAACAATTTCTCATTAGTCTTAATGGTGATATTGAGAGAGAGATTACAATGTAGGTCCGGTGATATAGCTATAATAGATGCAAAGTATCTGTACCATAATGAGAAATAGTCTACAACTGAATTTTGTCAATACACTGAAAACATTATTTGTCCCTTTTAATGTTTGTGATTCATGATCAACACTAATTTTATTTTTTTTTGCATTCCTTTTTTTAATTTTAAGTTTATAGTAGCAAATGTTCCATTGCAACTTCCAGCAACTTTTGAGTTAAGAATTTTGAACAAATGTTTTTCTGGGTCATTAAATAAATACAATATAGTCATGGGAAAGAATTATACCTGGTAATATTAAATGATGTTATATGCTGCAACAATGAACAACAAGTTTAATGCTTAAATAAGTTTATTTCTCTGGTACAAAATGTACAAAGCAGTTTTTCTCATTTGTGTGTCACTATATTCCTAGTGGTGATTCAAAAAGTAAGAATCATTTCATACTGGGTCTTTGCCATCTTCAACACATGGCTTGAAAATTCACTATGCTCATCTATTGAGCTGACAGAAGGGAAGATAGGGAAGTAATTAATGTAGAAGGATTTCAAGGCCAATGCCTGAAAGTTGGGAGTATATTTAATGTTCATACGTCATTGACTATTTCAGTCACATGGCTATATTTAATTTTAAAGATGTCTTGAAATTGTATTTCACAATGGATCACTGAGGAAAATACAACGACTTTCAGTGAGAGAGGAGCAATATTTCTCACTAGAATTTATATTCCTCTATCATTACATTTAAAAGATATCTATAAATAAATGGATAAATTATTGAATATAAATTTTAACATAAAAACGTATAAAAGATGATAGAAGGAAATGATAAAATAGAAAAAAAAAGATAAACAGATTATTTACAGTGGAATAAGAAACAGGAGATTCTAATCCAGAATTATAAACAGCAGAGCTCAATAGAATAATACCTTAAAATACAGTAAGGTAAAGATTTGTTCAACCTGAAATTTAAAGAGCTAAGCTGACCCAGCCCCTGAAGAACAGACAGAAGCATTCTAGATCACAGAGCTAAAAGCCAAAAGCTAATGATGGCTCCAGTTCCCAAAACGATCAGCATGAACACTCACGGGGTGCACATATGCCTAGGAAGCTGCCAGGCTGGAGGCTTAGAAGGTGATTGTTGTGACTGAACCTTGCAGAATGTAATTCTTTCCGTCTCTCCATTTCTGTCTCATGCTAGCACATGTGCTCTACCACGAAATTAAAAAGCAAAATATGTAAAGAGCTAAGTTAAATTTCTAGAATAAATGTGAAATAAAACATGTTATTTAAGGCATGCTTAAAAAATTTAATGATCTCAACATACAATCAGAAAGATGAAATATTTACTTTACCAAAGGGAAAAATCCAACAAAGAAATATGGGCAGATAATTTAGTAAATCTAAATGGTAATTAACTACAGTAATACTTGAATAAGTAATGCATATATTCCAAGGCTGTATTCTTTTTATGATTGTTCAAATTAAGAGAAGGTTATAATAAATATAAATTAATCTAAATCTAGTAGGTAAGAATTTTGCTATATTATTTGATTTTGACCAATATAACTTTTGTCTCTTCTTTGTTATGTATACAGAGTTTCTTTGTAATCAATAAATAATAACTAATAAAGCTGAGAAATTATAGAATTATATGTTTTAGTGTATTCAGTATACCATCTAATCCATACATACTTTTTGAATATGTGGATAGTGAATTTCATATTCAAACACATTTATCAAAGTTGAGTGTAGGCGTTTT
>NW_006205268.1:199520-219241 GCF_000334495.1 Tupaia belangeri chinensis
CCTTTCTTTCTTTTTTTTTTTAAAGATAGATTTTTGCTATAACATTTGTGTGCTAGTCAGAGACAGAAAGCAAGAAATCATCCCCCTGGAGGGATGGTCACACCACAATCCCCTCTTCAGTCTACTCTCAGGGTTTGGGTATGCACACTTATGCTCTCAGCACAAGTTTTAAGTCACTAGGGCTGAGACTCAAACCCTGGTGGACTATATGGGAGTTCAGCAATGTAACCATTACACCATCTGCTGATCTCAAGTGTAGGTGTTTTCTACTCTAGCATCATTATGCCAAAACAGGTGAGAATATAACTAATGAAGGTCAACTCACACTCACATATAGATAGCTATAATTCACAGAATTTTTTAGCCTTCTACATGTATAATGTGCTAGAAAAGGAATAGAATTCTGACAGTTTATGCTAAATGTCAATAATATAGAACAATCACACAATCCTCTTTTTCTGAATAGAAGTAAAGTGAAATAATTCTTGCAATGATCTTGTTTGATGGATGATTTACCTATCAGCATTTGTCTTGGATCAAAAATAAAAAAAAAATAAAAAAAAATAAAAATAAAAGTTCTAATCACTTGCTGTCTATTTTTTTTTTCATTTTTTAGAATTTTTTTTTTTATTTTTTACCTTCTTTCACTTAACATCATCATAGCATACAAATGCAATTTCTCATCCAGGATATAATGTATAGTGTTTTAATCAATACATAATATAGTCAACACATAATTTTCTGTTTATTGTATATATGTATATTTCCCCCTATTTCTCAACCTCTGTAATTTCCCACTCCTCCCACACTGTCTCTGGTACTTACAGTTGCTCTACATTTTCTTTTTTCATTTTTTTATTTCATTTTCTTTTATACATTCAATCACATTATTCAGCTTACAAAGTGAATATTTCAACAGGTGAACATTTCTCCCTAGTCCAGTTGATAAAACTATAAAATATCTTCAACAGATAATGCCACATTTCTTTGTCCCATTAATGCTTTGCCTCTCTATTTTAAAAGAGTATGTATTATATCTTCTGTTGACCATAATACTTGGATCATAGTTTGTTTCCCAAAGTCTCATGTTTTAGAATTTGATATTGAGAGGACCAGAGGATGGTGTAATGGTTATGTCTCTGAACTCCCATGTAGTCCACCATGGTTCAAGTCCCAGACCTGGCAGCTTGAAACTCACACCAGGCTCATGCTCAAGCATTTGTTCCCAAAATTCCAAGAGGAGACTGGAAGAGAAGTGATTGCAGCATGGCCATCTTCCCTGGAGGGTGATTTCTTGTTTTCTGTCTCTCTGGTGAGCACATGCATCCTATAGCAAAAATCTCTCTCAACAAAAAAAGGAATTTGATGTTGAGAGCTGATGAGGTCTAGTGGGAGGTGATTGGTTGTTTCATGACAATTACATAATGGTGGTAACTTTCTTGTGAATATATTAGTGATGTCTCTGGAGACCCAGTGAATTTAGATGTTTTGGATCTTGTAGGAAGAGTTTAGTTTTTGTGAGAGGTGGTTACTATAAAAGAACAAGGTCATTCACATGTGTTCCACAATTTGGGCTGACTGAGACTGAGAATAAAGACCTTGTTGGAGAATATGTTTCTCTCTTTATTTTTCCCTCTTTCTGTGTCTCTCTTCCATGGAAGAAATATAAGCAGATCTGCTCTTCAGTTTAAATTCAATTTCCCAGGCCAACTCCACAGCAGAGTGGTTAAGTGCTGTGCATGGAAGCCAGACCCCACTGAGCTAATCACCACCACAAACCCTTGAATCAGTGACTTGAAAAGCACACCAAGTACATGTGTATGTGCATGTGGAAAATGGAGGAAAAAGACATGTCGCATGACCATATCCTATGGAAGATGTCTCTCGCTCTCTCTCTGCATCTCTCATTATCTCTCTTTCTCATGTGCTCTCTGGCAATAGAAAGGTTATAGACTTCCATTGATATATAAACAAGTTTGACATTTGCATGTTTAAGCTTTACTTTTGCAATCTACTCTATTTCACATCTATATTGTAGTTTCATTTGAACTAAATGTTTCCAAGTTAAATATAGTCTCTTTTAAAAACTGTGTTACAATGGCTTTCATGCCAAAAACTGAAGAAAGAAACATACTGTAGATTCATTCTTTTACTCTGTGATTCTTAAAATATAGTAGGTGAGTCTATAAAGGGTTTAAAAATTAAAAGAAAAAATTAAAATGTTAAGCTCCCTTAGTATGTCAGTTTCTAAGTAATTATATATTGTAGATGCATATATAGTGTTTTTTTTTTCCTTTTCCAAATATACCCATTAGACAATCCTATCTCTTTTAGTGTTGATGAACTGAGTATTACAGGTTAAGTAACCTGCCTAAGATCACAAGGAAACAGGATCTACGCTAAGTACTCATTATCTCATGATATATGTGCAATTCCAGAACACAGAGTAAGACTAAACCAATTCCTATGAAATTTGAATGTGACTAGTTAAAGCTTCACAGAGAACATAAAAGATGCCAGTTTAAATGGGTATTTAAGAATAAATAGGAATTAACTAAAGGCTGGAAATATTGAGTAACATGATATCCGATTAAAGGTGAATATCAAGTAAAAGCAAAGCAAAACAAAGAATTGGTAAGAGAGTAGTTTTTAAGTTTTATCTTCTCAAGTAAATATATAAACTAATGCAAATGTTATTTTGATTTACTTATTCTACACTCTTACATACGTCAAAACATCCATATGTTCTGTTTTTGTTTTGGGGGATCTTATAGTCATTATAATGTAGGCCAATTGAATGGTAGTGAATATTTTCTATTATTAAGTAGATAATGACCATTAAGAAAGGTTTCAGAACAAAAAGATAAACATAATATCTTGCACTTTTGTCTTCCTTCAACTCATCACATAGGTAAGTAGTAACAGCACTACAGTAAGAGGGACAGTGCTTCTTGATTTTCTGTATTCCTACTCCCTAGTATTGATAACAGCATATAGAAGACTGTAAAAATTTAAGAATTTAAATTAATTCAATATAATTCTAGTCACTAGATTTGAATTTAGAAAAACAGTGAAGTTTGGAGAAAGATTGGTACAGGAGAGAAGATAAAGAAAGTGAGAATAGTTAAAAAGATTGTTAGACACAATAATGGTCTACAAGAGAGTAAAAATGTATATCAGGTCATTTATTTATTGACTCTTCTATTCATGGGTGACCAAAGGAATGTAAGGGGGTAAAGAGAAAAGAATGTATCATCGGTAATGGAGATTTGTAACCCTGGTATCTGAGTTAATTTATAAATTCGTATTCATTTTCTAAGGCTGTTATAAAGTACAACATGTTAAGTGGTATAAAACAGGTCAAACTTTTTCTCTTAATGTTCTAGAGGTGGGATCTCCAATTCCCAGGATGAGGACAACGGCTAGTTCCCAAGGTCACACAGCAGGGTGTGAGTGGCAAGTGAGACAGACTTTGTGTGAGTTTGCAACCGCTCCCCACCACTACACTGCTTCCTTGGCTTTGTCTCCTGATGGATCAGCAACAGTATTAGTCTTATGGGAGCTCCAGCCCAATGGATGTGTGATTGTTTCATTGTGTATTGTAATGTGGTAGTGGTAGGAATGGGATGCACGGTGGATCATCCTGGGACTAACTCCTTTCACCCAGTCTGTGAAAGGATTATCTCCCATGGAGTTGTTCGCTAGTTCCTTGAACATTGAGGACCACTGTTCTAGAGTCCAATTTGAAATCGAGGTGCCAGGAATTTGTATCAGAGTGAGGATGGTGTTATATAGACTTTTACCCCTCACTGTGTAGATGAACCAGGCTTTCCATTCTTTCCATTCTTTGCCAAATACTCAAGTTCAATGCTTGCAAGTCCTGCTTCCTCCCCACCCAACAATACAATCCAATTGGGCTAAGTTTTCTGTATTTTAAAGTAAATATGTTGCTCCTTCAGTTTCTAATAATGTCTCATTTCCTTTTGTTACTTCACCAGAAATATCTTTAAATGGTCTACCAACATTTGGTTCATGATAGTGTATACATTTTCTAAGACAATGGATGGGAGGTTTCTCTACCCTGTTCCTTACAATCAATGAGTCTTTACCAATATGGCCTTTAGCATTCATACTTCTACCAACTAGCTACTCAAAGCAATATAAGCTATTTCTGCCAGTATTTAAAAGTTGATACAGCCTCTATTTTTTATCCGATTTTACTTCCCTTTTTTAGGTATTTGTCATGAAAACACCCCACTCAGCACCAAAATCTAGGTGACTTAAAGAGAAAAGAAAAATATTATTTTACAGTTATGGAAGCTGTTGGATCAAAATCAATATGTCAGCAAATTTTTCTCCCTCTGAAGCATGGTTCTTTCCTCTTCAAACTTTCCTTTGATCCTAGGCATTTCTTAGTTCTAGGCAGCAAAACATCTATCTGCCTTTATCTTCACATGGCAGTCGATGTGTGCCTCACTCTTTATTGTTCTTTTCTTATAAGGGCACCAGTCACTGGATTTTAAGTTAGGACCCATCTTAAAATCAAGACAATTTCTGGGACCAGCAGTTAGTAGGGGCTATGTAGCTAACTCCCACGTAGTCGACTGCGGTTTGAGTCGCGGACCTGGTGGCTTAAACTCACGCTAGGTGCATGTGTGTACGTGCCCAAGATCCCAGGAGGAGAATGGAGGAGAAGAAAGTGCGGTGTGGCCATCCTCCGTGGTGGATGATTTCTCGCTTTCTGTCTCTTTGTCTCTGTCTTTCTGGCGTGTGCATGAGCCCAATAGCAAAAAACGCACAAAAAAAAAAAAAAAGAAAAAAGAAAAAGAAAAGAAAATCAAGACAATTTTATGTTGAAATTCCTAACTAATGACATCTGTAAAGAACCTATTTCCAAATAAAGTCATATTCTAAGGGTTTAGAGGAACATGAGATTTGGGGAATATTATCCAATACTATTCAAAATTATTTTAAGGAAAACAACCTATGAAATAAGTTGTTTCAAATTGTCATACTGAAATTTAAAGTAACAGTTACATTTCTCTCATTTTTCTGTGACTTTTCTTGAATTAATATATCTGATCTTAACCATTTTAATTCTATTCAATATGCAACTTTCTTTTTAGTGCTTTTTATATGGCATTTGCTATCTTTTTATTGATATTATTATTATTATATACTTTTGATTCTTAGACATCATTTAGCTTATAGAGAGGATTTACCCAATATGAAATACAAGTCAGGCTAGTTCAATGAGAATACTATACACATTATCATCAACAAGTAATAAGGCATCTGCTTTCTTACAGAATAAATAGGCTCACTTCACAGCTCTATGCATCGAACCTGACCCCTTGCAGTGAAAATGCAGAGTCAGGAGCATCACCAAGAATGACACCTGTAGGGGCCCAGGTAGGCGAAACAAACCCTCGCTTGCCAAGAGATTAAACTGTTCAATGGAACATAACTTGTCCAAAAGTATATCTCTCATGTTTGTTTGTGTTGTTGTTTTAAGCAACAGATGTGAAATGAAATGCCAAAAGTTAATTATTTTTATTTTTTTTCTTTATTTCAGTTTTAACTGGAGGGTCTGTGCACTTGGTAAAGAGAGTAAGAGAAAGGAAAAATAAGAAATCACCCACCAAAGGGATGGCCATGCTGCAATCCCTACTCCTCCATTCTCCTCCTGGGATTTGGGGCATGCACGCACATGCACCTGGTGTGATTTTCAAGCCACTAAGTCCAGAACTTGAACCATAGTCTGCTGCTTGGAAGCATCGCCTTAACCACTGCATCACCTGCTGGCCTCCAAGATTTAATTCTTGGAGTTAAGAAGAACATGGATAATTTGTGAAGTCCATGTGCATTACTTACAGAGCACCTTTCTTTACTCTTCTAGCCTTGGATAGTTCAGAAAATTGCCCCATTTAATTTCCTGAAATCTAGAGTAACAGAAAAAAACAGTGTCATATTCTTGATGATCATGAAAAAGCCAAGGGCATCTTAACTTTCTTATTTGCTTTCAATATGATAGAACTTGGTGAACATATTAATGGCAATTAAAATGATTGAATTTATGCTGGCATGCCTGTTCATGCCTGGAAGAAATGTTAAGCTTTGCAATTAGAGTTGTTCTCTAAAAGGATACCATTGTCACTAAGGGCATACATGCACTAGGTAATTTTCAGCTGCTCTGCTAAGTTTCAATTATGCTGGCATCCATCTTTAATGTGCAATCATAGCCCTAAAACATAAATCCAGACCTTAAGACTTCAGATCAATTTAAAAACTCTTTTCACTCCTAATACTGTTGAAGATTATGCCAAGTTTGGCACCTTTTCATTTGCTAAATTTTTATATTCATTATTAGATAAAAAAATTTCCTGTAATAAAGAGTACTGAACATCTTTTTTTCCATAGACATTTCCAAATCATTATTCTCTTTATAGGGTGATTCAGTTGTGTTAATGTTCCATAGGGCAGTAGAAATAATATAGTAAGCTATTATTTTTTTCTTTTATATCAAATGGGTACTAACCTTCAATTTCCATTCTCATCAAGAATCTTTATTGTCTATTTTAAGCAGGTTTTCAAAATGTCCCTAGAAGCCATGTACTTTGTAGCTGTCTAAAGCCAAAGGTACATCCTTTCTTTGTCTCATTTATCTTAGGCACATTGCTCTAGTTTTTTTAATTTATTATCAAATTATACAAATATGCAAGGCTAAATACCTCAACATAGACAAGCGAAATAAAAGTGAGATTTTGATTATCACAGGTAGTGCGATGATAGGTGAATGATGATTTTGCTTAATTAAATAGGAAAAATATCTTCAGATCAATATTTGCCAAAGTCAGCTAGCATAAGCGTGGCATAAAACCTTGCATTTGCATATTCGTCCAGTTTTTCCCCACCAAAGGTTTATGTTCACAAAAGCCAGAGAAACAATGAGGTATTATGTTGAAAGACACTGAAGAAATATGACAACTAAATATTTCATTTGATCCTGAAATGGACATTGCACAGAAAAATAGAGATTTTTAGTTGAACATTTAATTTTAATAAAATTAGTAGATCAGTTATGGGTCTTGTATTCATTTAATTTCCAGATATTTATCATGAATGATATGAAACAAACTACTTTTAAACACAGTGAAGGATATATGGGAATTCTTTGTAATATTTTCCCTCTCCTTGTTTAGGCCTGACTTTATCTCAAAATTAAAAATTAAAGAATGAACATTCATGGCACAGAAAGTATTGAAAGACAACTAGACAATTTAAACAAGGCTGAGATGTTAGCATAGATGAATTATATAAGTTTCCATCACAAAAACCTTTATTTAAAAGTATAAAATCAGCTCTCATTCATGAGAGACTGTAGCACCCACAATAAATAATGATTCATCCAGTAATTAAAAATTTAAATTGCAATTTTATAATGCATTTGTAATTATGGATATAAATATATAAATTATACACAAATATGAGTATGTGTGTGTGTTTGTGGTTTTGGGACGATCTTCTGGTTTTACTGAATGAGATTCTAGAACAAGTGAAAGAATGCTTCTAAAACCTTTGAACTAAATCAAGATTCATTTAGAAAATAGTGATAAATACATAGAGAATATAGTGACCAACTTGTAGCAACAAAAATAATTTTTAAAAAGGGCATAATAGGTGCTGGCAGGTGACGTGGTGGTTAAAACTGGCCGACCACAGTTCGAGTCATGGACCTGGTGGTTTGCTTTTTCACTTTCCCTTTCTCTTTGTCTTTGTATGGTCAAATTAAAACATAATAATAATAATAATAAATGGAATTAAATAAATAAATACTTTTTATAAAAGGCATAATAACTATGACCATTAGTCAAAGCACAAATTTTAAAAATTAAGTATGAGAGTCCTCTCTGAGATGTAAGAGCAGCCTAAGCATAGACTCCACCCAGGAAAAGGATAGCAAATGTCTGAGCCAGTGAGTGGCATGGCAGGTAAGTCACTCAATCCCACATGGCCATCTGGTCCTCAGAGTACCAGTCCTGATGGTTTGGAAATCACACCAGGTACCTGTGTACGCGTGCCCAAAATCCCAAGAGGAAAATGGAGAAGGGATTTTGTAGAGTGACTATCCCCCCCCCGCCAACTCCCTGGAGATGGGGATGGAAATTGGATTCTCACTTTCCCTTTTTCTCTGTCTCCCTCCAGCAAGTGCATGTGCCCATTACAAAAAAAAATCTGAAAAAAAAAAAAATAAAGAAGTGAAAGGAAAATGATAGGACATTTTGCCTACTGTGCACAAGAACATCAAACTCTGAGGCTGACTGTAAATGTGATCTGGACTTTCTAAATCCAGGATCAGAAATGAAGGAAAGATTGGGACCAGCAGTTAGCGTAATGGCTATGTCGCTGGACTCCCATGTAGTCGACCACAGTTCACGTCCCGGACCTGGTGGCGTAAAACACACTGGATGTGTGTGCGTGCGTGCCCAAGATACTGAGAGGAGAATGGAGGAGAAAGGATTGCGGCATGGCCATAACCCCTGGGGGATGATTTCTCACTTTCAGTCTCTCTGTCTCTCTCTGTCTGTCTGGAAAGCGCATGCGCCCTATAGCAAAAACCTATCCAAAAAAAAAAGAAATGAAGGAGAGATTACAAAGATTAATCTTAATAATAGCACTAGAAGAGAGCTACATTTTGCATATTTTTCTAAATTAATATGTAAGCTAGAAGGAGAAATCATTGATGTGGTCTCTTTATTAAATATTCTTTAAAATAATAGTTCCTTATTTTAATAAAGTTACGTGTGTGTTTGTACGTGCAAGTGTACTTGTGTGTGTGTACTGTTTTTGAAGTCACATAAATTTATCAATCTAGTAACTTTATATATCAATGATAAAAAAAGGAAGAAAACATAGAAGATCTCAAATAATTAGGTTTATTTCTGGAAGATCTTCTGAAAAGTAGGAATTAAGTTTTGCCCTCTGAAAAGGGGAAACAAATCTCTCTGAAGTTGTGATTGGCTCTTTTATCAGAAGACTAAGTGAAACATACATTTGTATGCTAGTTAGGTATTTTACTAGGCTTCAGATGAAGGAATCCCACAACAATTCACTTCTTATAAATAAATATCTTACAAAAAATAGGTTTTTAGCTACTTAGGAAGTTTGAACCAACACAAAGTCAACTTTAAATTATTGGAAGGTCAGTCTTTGAAACAAACTAATTTAATTATTTTAGTTAAGTTTCAAAGTGCAGTGATTCTTTGAACTGGTAAAAGCCAATTTGGCCAAAATTTTGTATGTTTTTTTTTTTCCCTTCCGATTTCTGTTTTCTTCAAGAATACTGTTATGTAAAGTAACTGGGAGTATACTTGAATTATGTACATATAAAAAGTCACTGAAAATATGTTTGAATATATATACACACACATATACATGCATATGATTTCTTTTTCAAGAACTCAACTGTTGTCTTAAACTAATTTAAAACTTTCTTTTGATATCAAGAGATCCATGGGCTACCATTTTACCTACACAAGGTTTATATGTATTTTTCTGTAAGTCAATAGAGACTTAGCACTCTAAATTTAAGTTCTATTGCCTGAAGTGAAGTTATATACTCCTGAACTTAATTTTTGTTCATAGAAAATATTCCCTCAATACAGATTGAGTGTGTCAATCAAATCCTGTTCTGTTTTTTTGTCTTTTTATTCTTCCTTTGTCCTTGAAATAACTTTACTTCTCTAAATATCTATAAGGTTATACAAGTTGAAATTGACAATCCTTATGCCAAACTTTAATTTTAATGCTGTAAGTGGAGAAATAGCTGATACATGTAACATTACATCAATTTTATAATAAGCCATAAATCTGATATGTATTTTTAAAGACATATTTTACACTATTTTTAATTTAAATGATTTTATTTATTTATTTATTTATTTATTTATTTATTTATTTATTTATTTATTTTTAATTGCCAGAAAGTACATGTACTCCCAGAGAGAGAGAGAAAGCATCTCCCAGTGGAGTGTGGTCACACTATGTCCCTTCTCCTCCATTTCTCTATCCTTTTGGGATTTGGGGGACACATATGCACATATACATCCAGTGAGTTTTTCAAACCACCAGGGCCAACATTCAAAGCAAGCTTTGTCACGCGAGATCTCAATCCCTTTATCAGCCCTACCATAATAGGCTACTGCTATAGTTAAATTAATAAATTATAGTATAAATTTAACGTGTATTGTGTAAATATAATGCCTATCACTTCTCATAATACAAAATATTGAAGAAAGCAATCCCTGTCTAGAACATTCTCTCTAAAATTTTATGGCCAGAGGAAATCGTAGATACTAATTTGCTACATACACTTCAAAATATTTTTTATATATGACTGAATATATCCATGCACACCTATGACCACATACAAGCACACACACACACAGAATTATAGTAATAATGTAATCCTGCTCAGTGTGTGATTCTGAGGATTTATTCTTTGCAGGAGTAAATAATGGATATATGAAGAGACTTCAAAAAGTTTATAGAAAAAATGAAATGAAAGTATGAATTTATTTTGGCCCCAAAATTTCCGAAGTACTTACATGCTTTTCCATGACCTTTTTGAAGAACTCTCATATTTAAGATCACTAAATGTATATGTCTAATTGTTTAAAATATTATTATGTATTCTAAATAATGATTATTTTACTTTCCTTAACTGTAACACTATTAATATACAAGGTAGGTAATAAACCAGGTGTATACAGTTATACAGAAAAGATATGTGCTCCAGATGAATTAAAATTCTGGTTATTGATATAAAATGTACATTTAAAATACATTAGTTGGGAGAAATATATATACATATTTAGTATTAAATGATAATGGCAGATTCTGCTCCAAAATGTTTTTTTAAAGAATTATTTATTTAATTTTATTTATTCATTCATTTATTTTTATTTGACCAAAGACAGACACACAAGAGAAGGAAAGTGAGAAAACAAGCCACCAGGTCCAGGACTCCAACTGTGATCAGCCATGTGGGAGTGCCCAGCACCTTAACCACCACGCCACCTGCTGGCCCACAAAACGTTTTTATAATATCACTCATTCTATCAATTTGGCTATGGGTAAGCGATGTTATCAAATTCTGGATGTCAATCATATTCTATAATATTTGATCATCTAATGGAGCATTGTTGTCCACTTTTAATTTTACTTCTTCAATAACAGTGAACTTGAGCATATTTTTATTAGTTTAATTGATATGCATCTTTCTTATTTTGTACTTTGCATTTTCATATCTCTTGTTTGGATTTTTCTTACTAATTAATATTACCTCGCTATATATTCAGGTTTGTTACTTTGGTGTTTAAGATCAACGTTTTCTCCCAGATTCTAATGTTTTACTTTGAAAATATTTTACCATATAGAAACTTAGTAAAATAAATCTTACAAGGTTGAAATATTTTGTGTTACAAAACCTGTTAAGCTTTTTAAAGTTTATTATATTTTTTTCATGAGAGAGAGAGAGGTGAAAGAGAGAGAGAGAGAAGCTGACACTCTCAATAAATTCTACTCTTGAGATCCACCCTCAGTCTCACTCCGCCTACATCTCAGGCAACATGCACACACACATGTAGGTCACAACCCCAGGGCCTCTTCCACATGGGCCCGCTTGCCTTACCACTAAGCCACCTCGTAACCTCTCAAAATTTCAAATTCATTGCTCTGTATCCTAATCAAACACTCAAAAAGATCATGAGTTAAAGTCTTTTCTTTTGTTTTAAATTGACATCCACTTTTACAAAAAACATATCAAGAAAATTGAAGTGCCAAGAAAAGACAAATTTCTTGTGAATACGTAATCATATGTACATATCCTCTCACAAACATATTTTGGAATATATGTCATATATAAATAACCAAATTGTAATACATCTGTTATACCTCAGAGTATTGTTTTTATGACTGTATATACCTGAAAAGTTTACCTGAGATGCACATAAATCTTGTAGACTTATATGTTTACAAGACAAAATATGAAAATTTAAAAGTCAAATCGAAAGAAAATTAAAATCTATGTCTTCCCACTGAACAGCATAATAAACCAAATTTTACAAGTATTCTATCTCCTAGGCTGAGAATTCCTGTAGAGGATTATTTCCCGATATGTTTGCATTTCTCTTGTGAGCTCTGTTAGTTTTACTCGTCTGTTTATTCAATACCACTTCTTTTATCCCTTGCAGTCTCCTTCAATTTATGTTTCATTTGTTTTATTTTATTTTTCTGGAATATGTCCTCCAGCAATTCTTTCGAAGATTTGAATTTGGTGAATTCTTGAATCCATGTATCTATCCTCTATCATATTTGTATTCACAGGTTAAGATATCCTTATTCCATGATGTGACGTTCAGCTCAGTACCATGAAAAAGTAGGCAGGACATTGCCATCTACTCTGAGCCTCCTTGTCCTTTAGGTAACCTACAGCTTGAGCATAACAAAGGGGGAAAATACATCAGACACAAACTTAATGAATGAGTTGACCAGGAATTAATTCAATTTTATCACACCGCAGCTAAAACCAAAAAATAATGCCGACTTCTATGCCAGTATTTTCCACTATATCCCACTATAATTTTTTTTTAAATGCACTTGTATATCAAATACACATCACATTCATCCTCCATAAAACATCCATTTGTGAGCGAGGCAAATGACAGAAGTGTCTGTGACCCAGCAAGAAGACTCCTGTCAACAAAAGGGAAAGCCCTGATGCCTTTTCACATATTCTGTGATGCCAAAACTTTCATCATGTGAAGACCAGCGGGAACAAAGGATTACATAGAGGCAGAGGTATTCTTCTAGACTAATGGAAAAGGGACACTGATTTAGCAGAATCCTTACCCTGACTTGGAAATGTCTTTGAAATTGGGACTCATCCAGTTTTAGTGAAATAATGTCTATCGGGATAATGGTATTAGCTCTCAATTTCATCCATACCAAATGATGCATTTCTCTGGATATATGTTAAGGAGATTTTCTGGGTATTGTTTCCTGTGCGATCATCAGAATTTCATTGTACAACCTCTCCTGGATGGCACCTAAAAAAACTCTTCACAAGATGAAACATACCCCTCCCCTCTTCTTCCTGTCGCCCCTCCCCTGAATCATCTCCAGCTGATCCGCTTATATGTTACCTTTGTTTTGATGAAGTTTGGCTGCCTATACTTGATTTTATTTATTTGCTTATTTGTTTATTTATTTATTGATTGATTTTTAGAGGTTTTTGCTATGGGGGCGTTGGCTCGCCAGAAATACAGAAAGAGAGACAGAAAGTGAAAAATCATCCCTCTAGAGGGATGGCCATGTCACAATCCCTTGTCCTCCATTCTCCTCTTGGGATCTTGGGCATGCACACACATGTGCCCGGCATGAGTTTAAGCCACCAGGTCCGGGACTTGAACCGTGGTCAACTACATGGGAGTCCAGCGACACAGCCATTATGCCATCTGCTAGTCTCTACTGCAATTCTTGATTCTTAATCTTGTCTCTGAGGAAATTCTGCCTGTCAGTGTATGTGATATATATATATTAAAATTCTTGTAATCATTTCTTTTTTATTTTTTGAGATAGTCAAATTAGTTTTTATGAATAAAGCAAATAAAAGCTGATCTGTCCATTTTCAGATGCAACAGTAGATAAAAGTGGAATGCAAAGTTAATTTTAAAAAGAAAGAGCACCAAATGAAAGAGCTTCAAATCTATCATTTCTATTGTGTTTAAAGCATTATCTTTTACAACCTGTTACACCTTTGTACATGCGCTCTTCTTACACTAAAGAGATCAGTTATTAAAAGCAACCATACAACGAATGTTTCCTTTAATCTCAGTGTTCTGAGTGCAGAGAGAGACTCACTGGTTCTTTTAAGGAGATTGTTTCCTTCCTAATTCATTATTTTATATTTATCATTGAGTCTGAGATTGCTCACTTGAGTCTCAGTGATCTGTTTTCAGAGAAATTTGCTGTGCTGTCATGAGGGAAGCAACTGTGAGTAATTGTTCATGTGATGCAGCTGCATCATTTTTTCCTGCTCACTTCCAGACATACAAAACCAAAAATTCATACTGGTTTTTCAAAACAGAAAGGCATATTCTGGATTCTGATGCTCTAGCAATTAGAATGTAATCTAAGATAAGGACATATAACCTGATGTTTCATGTTCAATGCCACCCATAAATACTGATAGTTGACCAAGGGCACCTTCCTGATCCTATAGCCACCACTACCAAGCCTTGTACATTTTAGAACTCATCCTTCATCTTATTTTTCCCTTTGTTATGAATTTTTTTAAAGATTTATTTATTTATTTATTTATTTATTTATTTATTGTGATTTTGAAGCTGCTGGGTCTGAGACTTGAACTTCAGTCAGCTATGTGGGAATCCAGCACCTTAACCACCAAGCCACCTGCTGATTCTGCTACGAATTACTTACAGGACAATCTCCTCTACGGATCGGCTATATGTGGATCTTTCAAAAATCATTGGAAATGCATATTGTGAAAAAAATTATGCATGGACATCAATTTGGGGGTGGGGCACCAAAATAAACTTCTACTTTAATTTCATTTTTTTCACAAACACTTTAAGTTCCGTCATGTTAGTTTCCTATTAGTACAAAATGTACAGTAACTGCCATATATTTAACAGCTCAAAAAACATCCATTTGTCATATCATTGTTCAGTAATTTAGAAGTTTGAGCTAGCTTAACTATATTCCTTGTTTGGGGTCTCACAAGCTTAAATCAGTGTGGTTTTTCTGGAGGATCTGGGGAAGAATGTGCTTCTAAACTCATTCAGATGGTTGGGAAAATGTACTCTGAGGTTTAAGAGAACCTCATTTCTTTATTAGAAATCAGACATGTTCATCCTCAGCTTTGAGAGGTCAGCCATATTCTTTGAATCATGGTTCTCTTCATCTTCAAATTACCTAATGATGCCTTGAGCTCTTCCTGAGCTTTGAATCTCTCTTATAGGCTCTTCTATTTCTAGAAGAAAGTTCTCTGTTTTTAAGGGCTCATGATACTGCAATGAGACAGCCCATTGCTTTTGTTGTCAGTTACACTAATTAACAAAAGACAGTCTGTTGGAACAGGTCAGCTTGGGGTTTAGCAGGACTAAAGTCATTTTGAAATTTAAAAAGACCTTCAAGGAGAACAATCTGAACATTTGCTGAGTCATAGGAAGATATGTTTGAGGAGTGGTCCAATGAGAATCCTGGATTGTCTATCTGAAGTAAAACAGGAATCAGGATAATTACTCAGGGGAAAGTGATTGACCTCTGAATGATTGTAGTGATGAATGATTTGCTCCTCCTTTTAGCTTGTACCTTTATGCTTGTACAGAGAAGACTGAGTTTGTTGAAACAGTTTGATGTTGTTTGCTATCTCTCTGTTATTGGTCATAGATTTTAAAAAATAAATAAATAAACTCATTTCCTCTCTAATTTCCGCCTCTTGTTTCATTGACCATGAGAAGAAGTAGCCAGATTTAATTGACTATCAATAACGGGAATAATACTGTCTCATATGACAGGTTTCAAGGATTGGGGTGTTGTTGAGTGGCCATTGGAGAAATGAGCACACTCTGCTTTCTCACTGTTAAAGAGTTTATGTTAGGCTACCATGACAAGTTTTTCTATGCAAGAGTGCATCATTATTTTCTCGATGACCCAGTAATACTGGCTTACCAGAAGAAATGATTCAAATCATTTAATATTGTCACAAATACATTTCTTGACAAACTTAAATGTGCACTGTTCATATCTATTTATGATAATTTCAAAATATTGAGGTAAAAAGGGAAGTCCAGGTGTTCATTTGTTTTTTAAAAATCTTTATTAATGCTACATTACTGAGAGATCAAGAGATATAAGAGTCAAGGCGATAGATGAAGTTCTTGTTGATTGGAGGTTGCCTTCCATGGTACTAGGCAAATAGTGCACAAATTAATAAATACATAATAATAGCTGTTTTATTTACTTCTTCTATACCCCAGTGAAAGAGGAATTTCTGAAGTAAGACTACGGAACTGGCCGAACACTGGATACTTGCAATTAACAATGTATTAGTCACAAACGACCCAAGAAGGAAGACAACACATACCATGAAGATGCACTCAGAGACTGAACTCAGGAACAGAGTGAACAACTAGATGTCATGGGAAGCTGGCTTGGCAGTGTGTACCCCTGGTTTCTACAGGAAGATATGTCTTCTTTGAGTGTATTTACAGATTGACTGGTTAGATGGCTAAAGGTTCAAGTGCCCCCATCTAACCAGGCAGAGGCAGCCAACTCAGCGAAATTTGCTCAATCTGCCATAGGATACAACTTTTAAATTATTTCTTTAGGAAGTCAAATATGAAATAAGTAATTCGGCATCATTTGTATTATATGCTCAGTAACAAAAGGAAGAAGAAAATTATTTTATTGACTAAGAAGGGGACACCGATAACCTGTAACTTCAAGATTCAAAGAATTTTAATATAAGATTTGTTGTCAATGTTACAGAAAATAATATTTGTAATACTTTCAAATGTTTTAAAGGGTTGTCCTTTGTATGTTTTTCTATGAGCTGTTTTCAGGATTTTCTATAACCTTCAAGAACATCAAGAGAGAAATAAAAATAATTAAAATGCACATATGCACATAAACGCACATATATGGAACGATATGGCTTGTGTTTTCCTGTCATTTCACATCTTCCTCTGCTCTTTCCCAAGCTATTTTAAACAATTATTTTCTAAATATTACACCTTCTCTACTATGATTCTGATAAGAGAATTCAGCAATTACATCTGTGAGGTAGTATAAAACCTCTTTAAGGCCACTGCCATAGTTATTTAATTTTCTTAAAATGATAAATATCATAAAATTAAATTTGATGATGGATGAGTAAAAAAGCAAATGATAAATCTACTTTATTGAAAATTTACCCAAAGCCATATAGGTGACAAGAAATTGCAACCACATTTGAAAAGCTATTTGAAATTCTTACCACCTTGTTGTAATAAGAATATTATGAAAATTGAGAAAGCTGAGGAAATAATAATCTGCTTGAAAATATTACCTCTTCACAATAGTTGAGGAAATCGCATTTATAGTCCTCGTAATAGCAAATTATGTGGATACCTCAGTGAATATGGCAGAATGGCAAAAGGGATAATCAAGAAAAGTTTGTGAATATATCCTTAGAAGATGAAACAATATTATGAAAATTTAAGTCCAAGACTTAAGGCAACTGCTTCTCATTTTAGTGTACACCAAGATCTTCGCAATGTTTATATGTGGTCAAAGACAAAGTAATTCTTCAAAAATTCTGATTCCCGTGCTCTAGAATGAGACCCAGGAATCCGGATTTTAAAATTACTTGCCTTGAATGCTCTGGAACAGACACTATGGAGTACTAATCATTATTTTATTGACCATGAATGAATATATTTTAATGTCATTTACAGCAATATAAATACATGCAGGGATTGAGAAATTATTAAATTATTTTTGTTCTGGAAAATGAAATGAAATAGGTAGTTAAGCTTTAAGATCTTTAAAATTGGAGTTGGGGAGAGAGTGGTAAATCTTATTCATGAATTATAAATTGCCTTATAGAGAAGTAAAAATGCAATCAATGGAGGATACTGAGGCCTTAGACGAGATGTAAAGACAGGAGTAGAGAGAGAGAGAGAGAGAATAGCAAAGCACACAGAGAGAGACATTCAGGCACTCATTTCCAGGGAAGTAGAAACTACCTAGTGGTTGGCAACAAGGATAAACTCTTCAGTTGCACAGTTATCACAGCCGAGTACCACAAACTAGAGTTGATGGTTTCTGCTTACTTTAAAACTTCCTGTAGCTTTCATCATAAAATCACTTAGAATGAAACAGTTTCTGCTCTTTTCCTTAATTTAAATTTATTTTACATTCACTCACTACACATCATTACAGCAAACAAAATGAGATTTCCCACCCAGAATACACTGTATATTGGCTCAATCAAGCACATCAACATACGTGTTATCATCAACAAATAATATTCCATTTCTTGTTTCCTATATATGTTGTTATATTTGTCATCCTTGGTTCCCTATATCTCACCCTCTGCCGTGTCTCACCCTCCACCCACCCTGTCTCTGGTATACATGGTTACTTTTGACCGCAGGGGCTATGTATGCACTATTAGAGTATGCTCTTATGGACAAAGTTCCATCTGTGGTACCAGTAATTTCCTACCATGTATTTAGGGATTATTGTCACTGATCCCGTGGACATTCAATTGATAATAAAGGAATATTGTGAATCAATCTATGCTCAAAGTTAACAATTTAGATGAAAGAGACTACTTCTTTTTGGAACATGAATTCGAAACCTAAACCCAGCAGCAATAGAAAAGCTGATCTTTCAGGCCCAGCCAGAGTCCATTACAAGGACTTTACCTGGTTATACCTGGCTGGTCTCATGAGGAAAGTGGCAGTCCCCACACAGCCAGTGCATTGCAGTCTCTGGAGAGAGCTGTGTTTGAGGTCTCACCTCCCTCAACTCCCTATCACAGCAAGTGGTGTTTTTAGGTCTCCCTGCATCCCTAGCCTGGATTTTTTCAATCAGAGGCCTCCTAATGATAGGAGGGGGAGATGGATTGACAGACTGTCCAGCACTTCTGCTCAGACCTCCTTATTCGGGGACTTGAATCACCCTCTCCATGCTGGCTTGGTAATTTCCCACTCATAAACCTTCCTGCAGCCCCCTGATGATGGTTGAAGTCTTTGTTCTGGGGTCCCTCAGCAATGAGATAATCCCTGTTCCCTTCCCCCTTCCTTTGTTTGCACTGATCCATCTAGCCCTCACCCAGTGCTGTTCCACATGGAATACAGAGGGAAATGGCAGAAGGATTGTAAATGTAGCTGCTTTACTCTGAAGGAGGAGTGGGCATCTCTCCTCCTTCCTCAAAAGCAGGAAGAGAGAAAGTTTCTTGTGGAGAAGCCTGGCAGGCACTGTCGCTACCACCAGGTCATGGTTGACGCCAACAGTCATCAACCTCATTGACAATGTGTACTCTAGGGATGAGGGGTGATAATGGCATGCTACTTGCTGATACCTCTCAGAAAAGCCTATAATTCCAATGTGGTCATAAGAAAAAAAAATCAGACAAATGCCAACACAGGAATATCCCACAAAATATCTGACCAATATTCTTTAAAACTGTCAATGCCACCCCAAACCAGGGAAGTCTGAGTAACTATCACTGCTAAGATGAGCCCAAGGAGACATGCCAACTAAATGAAATGTGGTGTCCCGGACAATAAATGATATTAAATAGAAAATCTGAATAAAGCTGGGACTTAATAATAATGTGTTAATGTTTGTTTGCTAACTTTAACAAGTAGGCTGCAATAATTTAAGGTGTTAAATATAAGGGAACTGGATCTAGGTTCATGTCAATTTTCTGTACTATCATTGCAATTTTTCAGTAAATATACAACTATTTTAAAACCTAAAAAGTTCACTTTGTAAAATGCCGCTGTATAACCCCTGCATTATCAGGCCATAAATATTAAAACCCTACTCTAAAATGTATACAAGTGGTCAGCAGGTAGGCACATAGCCGATTGCAGTTTGAGTCTCTGATCTGAGGGCTTGCTTTCTCATTTTCCCTCTTTCCC
>NW_006205268.1:219512-223185 GCF_000334495.1 Tupaia belangeri chinensis
TTTTCTCCCTCTATCTCTCTCTCTCATGAGTTTATGTGCCCTATAGGAAATTAAAATGATAATAATAACAAATAAAGTACAATAAATAATTCTTTAAGAAAATGTATACAAACCATATTGCACCCTATTAGACAAAGAATATACTCCATAAAGCACTCTTCCCACAAACAGATGCCACACCCTTTGTCAACCCAGAGTATTAAATTCTAGAATGATAGAATGGAGAGCATGCTGGCATAGGACCAATCACACACATTTAGAAACCTTTATTGCTAGTATTGGAAATCTGATACAGTAAAACCTACCATGCAAATGAAAAACTCTGCTAATCAGGAAGTCAGAGAGAGGACTGGGGAGGTATAGGACAAGGTTGGGTTGTAGGAGCTGACAAACAGGAGGCAGCAGAGAAGGCAGTTTCCTTTTCACTGCTCCTCATGTATAATAAAAAATAGCAGGTATAAGAAGATTGGGCCTTCCCTGGCACATTAGTATGATGATAAAATTACAAAAATACACTTAGGAGGCAACTTCTACTCCCTGTTTTGACAGAGATTTCCTGGAGTTTTGTTCTTTTATTCTTATTTGAATGCTTTTAAGCCTCTGTGGGCCTATTGCTTCCAGTGCTATTTTTGATGCTTGTATACTTCACATTTTCAGATGGGATTCCCTCTGCTCTCAATCCATTTGTAATATAGAGTTTGATTTATATGCAGCCCAAAATCTATTTGTTGAGGTATGGATTGAGAAAAAAGACCTATCTTTGTGAAGCCCAGTTCAGTCATTTTAAAGTAGGTTAATTCTTCTGACCTTAAAAAATTACTATTAGCACTGCTGCAAAGTGTGAACCTTTTCCATTTGCATGAATGGCTTTATTACCAGAATTACCATTTTCTGATCTATACATCTTTATATATTTGTCTCTCTTGCTTTAGTTTAAATAGAACGTTGTGTTTTTCTCCCTAGTGACTTATTTTACAGTGGCCAATGTGAGCTACCTTTTTAAACACTGCTCTTCTGAAATTTATACTAGTTCTTTACTCTTGTGTCTATAGACACTTTATGTGACAATTTATAGAGAAAACTCTAATTATTCTGTTGACACTAAGGATTCTCAGGCCTATATGTCCAGCTCAGACAACTTCTCACAGATACAGATCAGTGTATCCAGCTGCCTTCCAGATATGTCTATGGATATGGTACACACACACGTATCAAACTCCACAAGCAGCAAATTAGGATTCTTAGTACCTCTTCCCTTTTTTCTATGAACTTAAATGACTCTAACCACTACACAACTGAAGCTCCAAACTTGGCTAGCACTCCTGTCTACCTCTCTCTTATCTTCTGCATTTCACAAGTCACCCCAGAGCATTGAATTTTCCAACCAAAGAGATCTCTAATTAGCCTACTTTCTTCATTTATACCTCCTAGTCTACCCTGGAAAGGGTTGATGACATAGAATAGCATTCAATTGGGATTTGAAGAGAATTAACTAAAGGGCCAGAGAGAGGTTTAATGTGAAACCAGTGGAGCATGGGCTGAAAGGCCCTCAATTGCATGGGATTCTGTGAGTTCTGGGAGCTATTGTGCAATGTCGTGTCCTAGATGATGAGGTTCCAACCAAGCTAGCAATCAGACATCATTGCAATAAGAAGTTTTGGTAAATTACCTAAATTGATTTCAGAAGAAAGGGATCCACAGTTCTAAATCTCCAGTTATATTATAATTTCATCCTTGTTTCAAATATATATTTTCTTGTGTATAAAATTTAAAATTCATGCTTGTGTACTCCTTTACTTAAAGAGGACTCTCCAAATTGTACAAATTTCAGGCCTCACAAAAGCTTTACCTCCCCTGGGAAGGGATGACTTCAAGTTGTATATACAAGATTTAAAAATTCAACAAGTGACAGTGAGGAAAGTAATCAGACAATGGTAGGCGACATTAATCACCTTTCTATAGAGAGACTAGGGGAGGTACTGGTTTTATTAGGGCTTAGGAAGAGGGAGAACCTTGGGAAGTTTGACTGGAATGTGAGCTTAAACAATTTACTAACAGTTATTTATCTTTATTTCCTGCAGTGTTTATTTTTCAAATAAACATTTAATTTTAGAACACTTTTGATGTATAGAATTATAATGAAAATAGAACAAAGAATATTCATATAACTTAGTTTTTCAACTACTAACATTTTACATCAATATGGTGTATTTGTTATAATTAATAAACCTATATTGATATATTGTTATTAACTAAGTTCAGTTTATTCAGATTCCCCTAATATCATTTGTTTCTGCTCCAAGATCCCCTCAAAGATAATCCATGACAGTTAGTAGCATTATCTCTTTAGAGTTATTATTGACTGGACAGCTTTTCAGATTGATCTTAGTTTTGATGTTTTAATGCTATTCAGGTCAAGAATATTCTTAATGGTTTTCTGCCTGCTAGATATGTCAACTACCAATAAGGGATGTTGAAGTATCTGATTATAATAATGAATTTGTTTATTTCTCCTCCAGAGATATTTTACCTTTTAAGCATTTTGATTATCTGTTTTTAGGTACATACAGGTTTAAAATTGGTATACATTCTTAAAAATGCTCCTGTCATCACTATGTTGTATTTATCTTTATCTGCAATAAATGTTCCTGTTTTGACATCTGATTTATCCCAAATATTTGTAGCTACTCTTATGCTCTTTGTATTAGTGAGAACATAATGTAGTTGTATCCTTTTTAAAAATTTCAACCTTAGTTTACATTATATATTAAAGTCTGATTTTTTTTTTTGACAACATGGAGTTGAATTGTTGCTTTTAAACTGGCATATTTAAAGTTTTTATATTTAAAGATATTATTAATAGGGCCAGCAGGTGGCATGGTGGTTGGAGCACTGGACTCCCATGTGGCCAACCATTGTTCAAGTCCCAGACCTGGAAACGTGCTTTCTCACTTTCTCTCCTTCTCTGGTGAGCACACATGCCCTATAGCAAATTAAAAGTAAAACATTCCAATAATAATAAAAAAGTTGAATAAAATAATTTTTAAAAATAAAATAAAAAATTAAGTATTATTGATATTGATATAGGTGACTTAATATCTACAAGTCTTTAACAGGTTTCCATTTATTGCATTTTTTTAGTTTTTTGTTCTTCTCTTTCTATCTTCTCATCTCATTTGAGCATTTTAAATAACTCTAATTAATTTTATCTCTTAGCATACCAAGCACATTTATTTTTAAAACTCATGGAAATTGCTCTTTAGTTTCTAATTTATATTGTTAGCTAATCAAAGCCTATCTTTAAATTACACTAAGCCTCAATTGTAGCGTAAGTCATTTATAACACAAGATTCCCAATTCCTCTCTCCTCATTTATGTCACTGTTCCTGTGCATTTCACTCATCCATATGTTACAGGAACATATATAACAGTAAATTATTATGGTTAATTTATTAAGCAAAAGGTATATTTTAGATCTATTAATAAGAAAAGTAAAATGTTTTATCTCTTTATTGTCTAATGTGTTTTCTTTATTCCTTCATTGCCAAGTTTCTATATTGTTTTTATTCCCTCTCAAGAAAATGATTTTATCCTTTATTGCAAGGTAGATTTAATGATGATGAACTCCCTCAGTGTTTCAGTGTCAGAAGATTGCTTTCCTTACTTCACTTTG
>NW_006205268.1:223198-246441 GCF_000334495.1 Tupaia belangeri chinensis
CCCAGCATGTTTCAAGGCAGCTGGGGCAGCAATTCCAACCACAGTTACCACATGGGATCCAGTATCTCCGGAGCAGTGCGCTACCACTGTGCCAGGTACCAGCACTTCTGCACTTTGGATGGATAATCACTCCTGATACACAATTCCAAATGTTTTTTTCCTCTCGTTTCAACATTTTAAATATCTTACCCTGCTATTTTCTTACTAATAGATTTATGATGAAAAGCCTGATGTGATTCTTGTTTTTCTTTAGAAATTTTTTCCCTTTTCTTTTTCTTAAAATTTCTTTATTTATTATGTACATAAGAGAGAGAAAATCAGAAAATGAAAGGCAGAGAGGCAGGCCCCCCGTTAAAGGTCTCCACATGGTGAACTGTCTCATCTTCCCCAGCCCAGGATCATGGGCACACACGCGCCCAGTGTTCCCAGGAAACTTCAAGATACATCAGCAGCTTTTCAATATGAGTCCAATTACACCACCACTGGCCCCTTTTATTGTTTTTTATTTCTCTCAAGACTTTATCTTTGGTTTTCTGTCACTTAAATATGCTATGTGCCATTTCAGAGTGTTCACATGCATGTGCATACCCGTGGGTGTATTGATCATGCCCGTTGACTCTGAGCTTCCTGGGTCTTTATTTTGGTGACTGTTCTTAATTTGACTAAGTTCTCAGCCATGGTTACTTGAAATAGTACTGCTATATTACATTTTTATTCATAGATTCATATTAGGTATTTGTTAAAGTTCTGGAAATTGCCCCCACAGTTTTCATTCTTCATTTTTTCCCCCTTGCTTTACTCATTGCATTTAAGTGTGAGAAAATTCAACTAATAAACACTTACTAATTCCTTTCCTAGACTGTGTTCAGACTACTGGTGAGCTACCAATGTCAGTACTGATTTCTGTTACAGTGTTTTTGATTTTTGGAGTTACCTTTTTTCTGATTATTATTATCATAATTTTGTTTATATTACATTGATTGGCACTACCTTTTGATATTTTCTTGGACTTTTCCATTTCTTTGCTTACATTTTCCTTCTCTTATGTCATGTCTGTTTTCCGTTGGAGCCTTTAGCATGGTAATCATAACTAATTTATCTATCTGTAACATGTCTGAGTCTAGTTTTGTTGGCTCCTTTGTTACTTCTGTTTTTTTTTTCCATTTTTTTTGTTATGTCTTGTAACTTTTTTCACTGAACATCAGTCATTTTGTATTGGGTAATATGATATGTATGTTTAATATTATATACTGGTTATATTAAGGATATTACAAGCACACATACAATGAAATAGGATGTCCATAAACGTGCATCTCTTCCAATGTTTTCTATCTTGGAAAATAACATTATCATCTGTAGAATAGCACATATGCTTACTTAATATTTTACCAAATAAAAATTCTTTATTTTTATGGCTTTTCTCCTTGTACATTACAAATAAGCAAATAACTTTCTGGGTTTTTTTTTTTCACACTTACCTTGGATCCTATTAGATTTTTTTTTCTCATAGCAGAGAGAATAATATTTTAAAAGTCTGATTGCATCAACAAAGACATAAAATTATTTGTTTCCTTGCATTTTTGCTAAAGGCAAATATTAACTTGGTCACAGACTGTCCCTAAGTGTCTCCTTAGTCTCTGACCACACCATGGATCCTCCTCATACCCTCTGCACCAGGTTTTTTTGTGATCGATACTCACTAATGTCCCTTCACACCTCAGTGCATTTCATATGCTATTTCCTATGTCTGACGTTCTCTACTCTCCCTTCCTTATTATTTTGTCTTTTGATTATTTAACAGTTATTCTAGGTTATTCCACCATTTCATTTTGGCTTTTACTAATCACTTTTATGTCAAATCTTCCTTTGAGAGGCCATCAGAGGATTCGTTTCTATACAGAATTTATCATGGATGTACTGTAACAGTGATTAGCATTTTTGATTAACGTATATCTCTCTTCTAAATATCATATATAGAGAGATAGTTTTTTTTTTTTTCAGAGAAATTTTTGCTACAGGGTGTGTACACTCACCAGAGAGACAGAGAGAGAAAGAGAGACAGTAAACAAGAAAGCACTCCCAGGAAAGATGGCCACACCACAATCCCTTCTCCTCCATTCCTCTTTTGGGACTTTAGTCACGCATGCATACACACCTGGTGAGAGTTTTAAGCCACTGGGTCCAGGACTTCCAGGACTCAAACTGAGACTGACAATGTGGGAGTCCAGTGACAATCATTATGCCATCTGTTGATCCTAAGTAGCATGTTTTTTTAAAAAGCCAAAACCATATCTGTTATCTGACACATAGTTTTTGAGCCCCGGTTAGGCTCCCATCTCAATGCTGGGCACTAAAAATGCGCTGCTATGCAGATCATTCCTAAGCACCCTCCTAAAGCTCAGCGTCTTGCATATAGATTGATTCATAGCATGAGAACCAGGTTTTTCTAAAGATTATTTTTAGTCATTTTATGAGTGAGAGAGATGGAAAGAGACAGAGCTAGGAATAGAAAGAGACAGAAATGTGGGACCCCTGCTAGAGTCCTAATGCTGCAACCCACTGCTGGGTCAGCCAGCACAGATTGTGGGCATGCGTGTGCGGGGCACGCTCAGGTCTCCCGAAGCAATCGGCAACTGCTCACGTGTGTCTGCTCTCAGAGCTTGACTGTTTACTGCTGCATCACCATCTAGCTCCAAGATACTAATTTTTAACCTCACTAGCATATAGATATAAACTGAACGGTCTATACAGGTTTCAATATAAAATGTAGTTTGTGCTTTTATTGTTTTGCTAAACTCTTCCTTTCTACCATCTACCTTGAAGGGACCATAACCCAGGCTGCTGGCAATCCCAGAATGAGTACCCTATGGAGCACATCAATATGCACATCTAATATGGACCCACAAGTCAGAAAAATAAATGCTTGTTATTGTAAATTGTTGAAATTTCAGGTTTATTGTGAAGTATTTTATCGTTGCAGAAATTTAATAAATACACCAACTATAGCAGCAATGGCAGATAATTCTGGAGTGAGAAAATTTTGTTATAAACAATGTAGAAAAAAATCTGAAAGCACTGTGAAGGATAATGATTTTGTAAAAATCAAATTAAAAATTTTAAAAAATTTTAAAAAAGATGGGATCTATTGTTCTGCTAATTTATGCTGGAGCCATATGGGAGTGTGTAGGTTTGGTTCTCCTGGTGACCTGTGCACAAAGAATTTACACATCCAGGATCCTGGTTGGCTGAAAAGTTGGGGAGGGGACTGAGGGATGAGATCCTGTTAAGGTTGCTTGTTTTTTATCTCTTTCTCTCTCTTTGTATCTCACACTTATGAAATGAATAAACTTTAAAAAGTCCATATAGCAATTTCTCAAAGTCTAACATGAGATGTAGATAAAATTAACGTTTATTATTTATTAAATGCTCATTATATGCCAGCACTATTAAAAGTGCCATTATAGGGCCAGTAGGTGGCATGGAGTTTAAGGTAGTTGGATATCACATAAGCAACTATGTGGTTTGAGTCCTGGACCCAACCACTTGAAATTCATGCTGGCATGTGTGTATGTGTGCCCAGAATCCCAAGAGAATAAGAGGAGAAGGGATTGTAGCATGGTCATTTCCTGGGGGATTGATTTCTCATTTCCTCTCTTTCTGTTACTTTCTGGTGAGTGAAAAAAAAAAAAAAAAGCTATTATATGCAACTGAAACTATTTTGATTGGTGTTTTTATTGTATATATTTTCCCACACTATTCCACTTGTTTTACTTTTATGCAAGGTGAAATAGTTATGTACAACATAAAATTATTTTCTTTGTAAAACTAATAAAACTTTGTAAAACTGGGCTGGCAGGGGGCATGGTGGAAAAGGGCGCTGAACTCCCACATGGCCAACAGTGGTTTGAGTCCTGCACCTGGTGGCTTGCTCTCTCTCTCTCACTTTCTCTCTCTGGTCAAAATTGAAAATTTATGATGACAAATAAATGATTCTTTAAAAACAAACTAGTCTGACAAACTTGTTCTTATAATTTGTTGATTAATTTATTTAGGAATAGTCTAATCACATACATATTTGTGTTTAAATATGCTATCTTATTAGAGTATGTTTTATTATATTTCCATTCCTTTCCTCCTTTTGGGGGGATGTTTTGTATTGTTTTTTAATTTT
The DNA here is from genome assembly GCF_000334495.1 of Tupaia belangeri chinensis. Taxonomy (NCBI): domain Eukaryota; kingdom Metazoa; phylum Chordata; class Mammalia; order Scandentia; family Tupaiidae; genus Tupaia; species Tupaia belangeri. Next base: position 227,370 of record NW_006205268.1, read on the forward strand.
TCTATTTTCATTTCTAGTCATTTATTTGGACTTGTCTTAGTTTTAGTGGACGAGATATCCAAAATTTATAAAATAGATCCTTAACTCATTTCAGATATGATAAAACTTAGACTATTTCCATCTTTCAGACAAGAAAAGGATCTTAAAATTCTTAGAACATTTTATCTCCAGTTATATCCCAAATCTTTTGTTTCATTATGTATCAGTGCTTTAATTAATGTTTGCATATATTTTTATATTGTCTGACATACGAATTGTACATACATGTGATACTTATGTTTTCACAAGATGTGATCATTTTCTTAGCAAAACTTCACTTGATCAACCTCATGTTTACTCCTCACACTCCTCTTCAGTCTTCTTCCCCTTGGTTCTATTGTGATTGCTTTCAATGCCAGGATCTCCCCACAGCATATTTTCTTTAATCAGGGCCTTACAAAGCTGATGTCTCCCAGTTTTCATTTTCCCAAGAAATGTATATTATCTTCACTTATGAATGATGTTTGTACAAGGTATTGAATTCTGGGTTGGCACTTCAAAGATGTCAGTCCATTGTCTTCTGGTTTTATTGTGTCTTTGGGGAAGTTTTTCTTTGAAGGCAATGTGCTATTTTCCTGGCTTCTTTTATTCTATTTTCTGGCTGCCTTTATAATTTTCTTCTTTGTCTTTGTTTTTGGCAGTTTTACCATAAAATTTCTATTTCTATTTTTTTCTCCCTTTGGTTTGCTTTCAGTTATTTTCTTGTTACATGCCTGATTATTTTAGGATGAGACCCAGAAATTATGTATCAAACATTGTAAGACAATTTGAAGCTCAAATTGCTTTCTCTTCCAAATATGTTTGCTTCAAGAATCAATTAAGCAGTGGGCAGATAGCCTTAACACAGACTGACCTGATTTGGAGCTGGCTTTAGTTGCTGAGGACTTGCTGATTTTCTGTTCACCTAATCTAAGGCATATCCTTTCAGGGTCCCAACTGAAATTGTGGGGTGTAATCCAGGTTTTTCCTCCCAGGTTAGCTTTGAATTCCAGTTTGTGCCTTCTCATCAACTCTGTATAACCGTCCAGAATGCCAAGAAACTTCTTAACCTCTAAACTTCAGCTGACTGTTCAGCTCTTCAGATTCCCATCATCCTCAGAGCAGATTCTTAATGGAGAACTGGCAACCTGATGGTACTTCACACCTCTAAGCTTTTTTGTTTTTCAGGAGAGTGGATCTATAAGGCAGCTGTGCAGCGTAACTACATCAACAACTTCAAAGTGAGGTGTGCCTAAAATTGTATACTATTATGTAGTTGTGTTCAATTTGGAATCTGTCTCATTGCTTCAAGTTGAACTGACTTCTCTTTAGCTTTGAGCATGTGAAATAACAAATCAAAATGTATGAAATTATAACATACAGATATGTTAATAATAGAAACGGCATTTGTGTGTTTTATACAGTATTGTGGAAGAAATGTATTATTTTCTATTGTAAAATTAAATCCATATTACACTATAAAACTTACAGTGTGGCATTAGAATTTACTAGGATGTGTGTGTGTGTGTGTGTGCGTGTGTGTGTGTGTGTTTCTTTAGAGGTTTTTATCATAGGGCCCTCACAGAAGAGAGAGAGGGAGACAAACAGGGGGAGGGGAAATGAGACAGAAAGCAAGAGGGAAAGTGAGAAATCACCTTTCAGGGGAAATGGCCACACTGCAATCCATCCTCCTCCCAGGATCTTGAGCACACACACACACACACACACACACACACACACACGACAGGCGTGACTTTCAAGCACAGGGTCCCAGACTCCAACCATAGTTGACCATGTGAGAGTCCAGCGATGTAACTGCTACACAATTTGCTGGTCCCTAGGATGTGCTTTAACACAGGTGCTGGAACTTACCGACAGTGCTCTCCATGTGCAAAACCAAGACGCTCTGCCAATTCTTCATGAGTAATGATACCAGAAAGTTAACAGCTAAGTGGATGTTGTAAGCAAGCTCATCATCTGCCATCCTCACATGGCCAATGGCCACAGCTAGGCATACCTCCTTCTTGATCTGGAACCTGACTGTGGACTTCACCTCATTGACTTTGCCACCATGTTCTCATTGTGCATAAGGAGGGAAGGGAACGTGTCAGCCTTATTTAGACCTGGACCCAGGATTCATGAGATCTTCTTCATTAATAACTCTGAGAGGAAAAAAGCTTCATTGTTTCTTCACTAGTCTTTTGACCAGTATCCTCTTGCTGAGATTCTTCTTCTTGTCAAGTTTCTTCAGCACCTCCATGTCCATGTGGGGGCTATCTACAGCCTTGGTCTCCACGCACTGTTGTAGGTTGCCCAGGACACACACAGAGGATCTAGGGCAGGGAGTGGACTTAAGTTTGATGGTACCTGGGAAGCATTTGTCCTTCATTTGTCCTTGTCTTAGTTCATCCAGCTGATCTGCATCCCCACCATTTCCAAAAACTTTTGGGACTTGCACTGGTTTCTGAGCAGGACTTCCAGCACCACCTGGTAGAGGGTATTCCTAGAGAATTCACTGCTCATGGTGCTTCACACTGCAGTAACCACAAAAGAACTGGAGTTTCATTTTACCCAAACTGTGTTTAAAATTTTAGAATATACAATAGAATTTTTAATTAATTAATTAATTAATTAATTAGTTAGTTAATATATATATATTCAATCACTATACATTATTTAGCTTATCTAGAGAATTTCTCTAAAAATGAAATACACCTCAGGCTAATAGATATTTAATGAATGGCTGTCTAAATCATGTCATTTTAACTGGAAGTATATCAGATGTGTACCTGAACAAGCTAAATTTATAGTCATTCATTTCTAAGCTATCCCTTAACACCAAACATCTGTTCTACAAATAAATTGCTTCATTATAAATTGTAGGTTAGTATATAAAAGGCAAAAAATAGGGATTCAGTAATTGTCAGTAGACATAATTAATTCTTGTTTGTTAGTTAAACAGAATCTCGTATCGTAATCTATTTGCATGTTAATCTCATGTCTTACTCTCAGGTTATTGATTTTTAGCTTACTTCCTGTTTTATAGATTTGCCCACAATAAGTGCATGGTAAGTAGTAATTAAAGGAATGTGAGGAAAATTTAAGTAGAAATAGTAAGATAATGTTACATGGTATATTGTATCAGTTAGGATGCTTTGGATTAAAAAAACAAAATGTGTTTTCCTGTGAAGAAAAAGCAATATGGGAAATTATATAGAATTAGAAAATCCTCATAAAGATAAATGTTATTGTACCACCCTTCAGGAAGCACATGAAAACATGTGTGAGAAGGATATTAATGCCCAGGTGTTAGTGTCCTAGGTGTTAGTGTCTGAGTGATCCCAGCTGCCTTTATCCACCATATTGAGCTCAAATCAGAATTCCCAGAAGGGAGAGAAGGAAGAACAAAATGTGTCTGATTAAACCAAATTGAGTTATAAGATCAATTGTAAATAATATATTATCATTATATATGTTACTATGAAACTCAGTAACAGTTTATTATGGGTCTAGTACAAGGAGCTTTTAAAGTTTTTTGGAAAATGGAATTAAAAATGAGTTTACTTGGGACAAAACATTTTGAGATCATGCATAGTTTTTTCATAATATACATTTTTATGAACCGTTTGAAGACCCAATTCACTGCTCATGGTGCTTCACACTGCAGTAACCACAAAAGAACTGGAGTTTCATTTTACCCAAACTGTGTTTAAAATTTTAGAATATACAATAGAATTTTTAATTAATTAATTAATTAGTTAGTTAGTTAATATATATATATTCAATCACTATACATTATTTAGCTTATCTAGAGAATTTCTCTAAAAATGAAATACACCTCAGGCTAATAGATATTTAATGAATGGCTGTCTAAATCATGTCATTTTAACTGGAAGTATATCAGATGTGTACCTGAACAAGCTAAATTTATAGTCATTCATTTCTAAGCTATCCCTTAACACCAAACATCTGTTCTACAAATAAATTGCTTCATTATAAATTGTAGGTTAGTATATAAAAGGCAAAAAATAGGGATTCAGTAATTGTCAGTAGACATAATTAATTCTTGTTTGTTAGTTAAACAGAATCTCGTATCGTAATCTATTTGCATGTTAATCTCATGTCTTACTCTCAGGTTATTGATTTTTAGCTTACTTCCTGTTTTATAGATTTGCCCACAATAAGTGCATGGTAAGTAGTAATTAAAGGAATGTGAGGAAAATTTAAGTAGAAATAGTAAGATAATGTTACATGGTATATTGTATCAGTTAGGATGCTTTGGATTAAAAAAACAAAATGTGTTTTCCTGTGAAGAAAAAGCAATATGGGAAATTATATAGAATTAGAAAATCCTCATAAAGATAAATGTTATTGTACCACCCTTCAGGAAGCACATGAAAACATGTGTGAGAAGGATATTAATGCCCAGGTGTTAGTGTCCTAGGTGTTAGTGTCTGAGTGATCCCAGCTGCCTTTATCCACCATATTGAGCTCAAATCAGAATTCCCAGAAGGGAGAGAAGGAAGAACAAAATGTGTCTGATTAAACCAAATTGAGTTATAAGATCAATTGTAAATAATATATTATCATTATATATGTTACTATGAAACTCAGTAACAGTTTATTATGGGTCTAGTACAAGGAGCTTTTAAAGTTTTTTGGAAAATGGAATTAAAAATGAGTTTACTTGGGACAAAACATTTTGAGATCATGCATAGTTTTTTCATAATATACATTTTTATGAACCGTTTGAAGACCCCCTTATATATCTGAATATACATAACCATGTAGGCAGTTCTTCATTTAGAAAGATAAATATTTTAGGGTGATCTACAAGGATTAAGTTTAGTGAGATAGGACTGATCCCTCCAAAGAACTGCAGGTACTATTATCTTATTACCAACAGGCTGGACATGGAGCCCACTGGTATGGTGGTTAAGGCAGCTGCATCCCACATGGTCAACAGTGCAACTTGAGTACTGGACTTCACAACTTGAAAAACATGCCAGAAGCATGTGAATGATGCCCAAAATCCTGAGAGAAGAATAGTGTCATCTTCTCTGAGGGGTGCTTTCTTTCTCTTTCTCTCTCTCTCTCCAGGGGCACGTGGGCTCTATAGCAAATTACACAACATAAATAAATAATTAAAAATAAGAAGATGACAACAATGAAGTGGACATAATTTTCTAGCAGGCAGAAGTGATGGCAATGAAGTGCAGTGTCCAAGACCACAGCTGTGCAATCACTTTCCCTGGCCACACATCCAGACTTAAACAATTGTTGGATCGTTAACTTTGGCAAAGTTTCAACTAGTCCATGCTAGTTTCCTGTTGATCATTAAATACAAAGTACTACAACTAATAGTAATAACTAAATGAGGTTGTTGGTAGATTAAATTAATATATATATGAACAAAATGTTTTGAGCAGAGCTTGGTACATAATCATGACTCAAAGATGATTTATTCTATGCTTTCATTTTCTTTTCAGCATTTATGCAATTCCTGCAATTTTTCTTTTGTAATAAAAATTAAAGTATCCCTCTAACAATAGCTCGGGATATCTAACATTTATAAATGTGGGCTCTGGGGAACTAGACAGTGGAGCAGCCATAAATCACCAGACTCTGCAGTGCTAAACCATCTTGGAAGGTCTTAGGTTTGCTTCTAGAGGGTTCCATGAGTACACTGGGCACACCCATGCCCCTGATTTTGGGCTGTGAAAGCTGAATGTAGATTATGGCATGGAGACCCTGTTGGGGGTGCTGTCTCTCTCTTCATGTCTCTTTGCTTGTGAATCAAATAAGCTTTTTAAAAAAGAAGTAGACTCTGTAATCTCATTATATTGCAAAAGTGTGTTTTCTACTTAATTGTTATGAACTAATGGGATAATCACAAGCTCTCAAAGATACACATTTTATCTGGAAATCAAGCTTTAAATATTTGATATTTGAAGAAGTTTACAAATGAACTAAATAAGATCATCCATGCAAACATTCAAATGTAGCCTATGATATTATATAATTTAAAATTTTATTATTTTACAATATTTATAAGTAAATCATATAGAAAAACTTTTAAAATATTTAACTATAATGTGTAAGAGACCTGATATTCTGGGAGGAAAATTCAATAGTCATCTGGTACTGCCAGACTTCTAAACTGCAGCAGATCCGATGCATTTCTTTACAGTCTTAACTTTATGTTCCACTTTTGGGGGGCGGGTCTTCAAATCGTCCATGGAAAATGTATGTTATAGAAAAACTATTCACAGATTTCAAAATTTGTTTCCATCACAATAAACTTGTAATTAAATTATAGTTTTCTGTGAATCTTTTGTAGTCCGTTTACATAATCAGGCACACTATCTTCATAACTTTATTCTATAAATCCAAACACTTTCTTCTTAACATTTGCTTTTCTTCAATTGCTAGAGGAAACATCCAGAGAGAGAGAGAGAGAGAGAGAGAGAGAGAAAATACCTATCACTGGTAGTGTAGCCATGCCTCAATCCTTTTCCCTCCATTTCTCCATCCTGTCAGGACTTTAGGTATTCACAGAAACACTTTCACATACACACACACCCTACTTGGGTTTTTCAAGCTGACAGGAACAGGATTTGAATTAGGGTACATCATGCAGTATCTGGCTCCCTGTGCACCGTGCTTAACCACTGGGCTATGAAGCTGGCCTCCCACAACTTTTCTACATGATTACCAATTACTGAGCTTTATTTAAATATATTAATATACTTAAATGAGATCATGTTTTTAAGCTGCTTAGTTCCTGGCATATAGTAAGGTCATGTTAAATTATTATACTAGGTTAAATATTTCAGTGTATATATAATTTAATTATTCAAACTTATATAATCTGATAAATTACTTCTACTTCTATCACATAGAATGGTTTTACAAATGAGCCATAGTATGAGCCATAGAAATCTGATAGTTGATGAATGCATACACACATATATTTATATACATATATTAAATAAAAAAAGAAGACATTTAAAAGACATTAGCTCTAAGGTAAGGACCAGCATTTGAAGTCACAATGAAGGTTCTAAATGCCAGTAACTCATAGAGTCAGTTGAGCCATTTGATTTGTGCCAACTTGAAGGTAGTGTTAAAGCACAGGAAATTGAAACATTAAACTTTCTGGAAGTTGAAAGTCATGATGGTGCCAGCAAATCACCAGAGGATATTTCACGTGACATATGAAACCTCCTGGTCCACGTGCCTGAAAGAAGGGGCGGAAGCTTTGCTGCGGCTTTGCTTTCATAGCCTGCGTGTCTCCATGTTCTTTCATCCTTTGAACTAGTTCGCAGAAATACAATTGTCCTTAATGTGCCAATTAATTCACTGGACATTAAACAAGTTTTATAATACAGGTGATTTCAGATGAAAAATTTTACTTCAGAAAATTTTTATTCCTACTATTTTGGGGGGACTTCATAGACTTGACATCTTCATAATATTGTTATCAACATCATACACAAAGTAAGCTTTATAGCCAATGAATAACTAAATTATTTTAATAATTGAAGTAATATAGCTAACTAAATTATTTTAATAGTTGAAGTAATATAGCTTTATTTTATATTAATTACAAAGAAAAACTATTATCTATCTCAACTCAGAATCTTAGGTTATAAAACTTTGGTAAGGATGATTAGATTCCTATGCAAATCATATCTAAAATTTAAGAACACATTTTTATCTCAAACCCTAGTCTATATTTCATTTAAAAATGTTTTAAAGAGTTGCTTCTCTCTTCATTCCATTGTTGCTTTCTTTGCTTTAAGACTCTGGACAGGAAAGTAATGAGTAGCTTCATTTATTTATTTTTTTATTAGCCCAGATTCAAACACTATAATCAGCATAGTCAGCAAAAACAATTTATTCGGGAGATTTAGGGTTTTTTAGAGCACTAATAATGAGGGGTAATTAGCACCTATTCTTTTTATTTTCTGGGACTTAATCTGTAATTAAGCATAAAAGAGAAGTAAGAAAAAGCTACATTTGGAAAATGCATTGAAAATTTAAAGAAAACAACACATTAATATCAGAGAATATATGAAATTTTAAGACTATCTTTGTAAAATATTAACTTTGTATAATAGAGAAGATTTTAGACTATTTTTATTATTTACACCTTTTTTTTTTAATTAAGATTCGAGTCCTAGGGAGAGGAGAGAGACAGAGAGAAACAGTAAGAGGGAAAATGAGACATCAGTCCCCACAGGGAAGATGGCCATGCTGTAATCCCTCTTTTTCCATTTTCCTCCTGGGATTTTGGGCAAAAAGACCCATACGCCTGGCATGATTCTCAAGCAACCAGGATTCGAACCACGGTCAGTCATGTGGCAGTTCAACACCTCACACCACCTCCATTATTCACACCTTTAAAACCAAAAATGCCATTTATATTTTTGTAGGACAGAATGGAAAATATGGCTTCACAGTCTGCAATATATCTTTGAATGTTAATTAATTTTAAGACTGACTCTTTTAAATGAATAAGGGAAAGAAAACATTGAAGAACAGTGAGAATAATTTTGTAGAAGAAAATACCACAATAAGTTTTTTTTTTTTAAGAGAGTTTTTTTTTTTTGCTATAGGTCACATGTGATCTCCATAAAGACAGAGACAGAGATAGAAAGCAAAAAATCACCCCCAGGGAGAATAGCCATGTCACAATCCCTTCTTCATTCTCCTCTTGGGATCTTGGCATGCATGCACACACATCTGGCAAATACCACAATAATTTTAACTAAACAAAGAGAAGTACCATTGCCAAAAGATTTCCCTTATAAATAAATATTCTGAGGAAGGACATTAAAGAGAAAATAGATAAGCAAGGCATTTATGTGACAAAGGAATGGATTATTATCTATTGAAGATAACTTTATAGTATTGTCAACTGGACTGATGAGAAATGTACACATGCTGGAATATTTATTTTGTAAGCTAAGTAACATGTGATTGAATATATAAAATAAATTGAAATTAAAAAATATTAATAAATAAATATTTATTAGCCCATTTAATAAAATATTTACTCAATAAAAATAAAATAGCATGACCAGCAGTTAGCATAATGGCAATTTCTCTGGACTCCCATGTAGTTGACCAGTTTGAGTCTCAGACCTGGTGGCTTAAACTCACACCGGGTGTGTGTGCGTGCATGCCCTCTCCCCTGGGAGGGGAGTGATTTCTCGCTTTCTGTCTCTCTGTTTCTCCTCTGTCTTTCTGGTGAGTGCACACGTCCTATAGCAAAAACCTCTCCAAAATATAAATAAATAAATAAAATACCTTTATGTCAGTGAATATGAAATCTTTCAGTTTTGCAAATAATCACATTTTAAAATATTATAAATCCAGTCAAGAGACTTTGCACAAAATTGTATTGTGTATTTTTAGTCACCAGCAAATGCTTTTGCAATCACTGAAAATACTAGTTTAATAATCATGGTATAAAAATTTTAATGTTTTAACTCACAGTAAAATAAAAAGAGTGGTTAGTTTTAGGGAATGGCCCTTATTGGAACAGCGCACAATTCAGTCCATAATTGTAAAAGCTCTTCCGTCATAAGAGGCTCTTCCAGTATCTGAAGCACACACACCTGAAGGCAAGCAGCCCTGGAGGGACCATGTTGGAAAACAGCTTAATAGGCTCTTACAGGAGAGTTGTCTTGGGCATTTTGAAAGAATCTACAGAACTGGCAAAGAAGAGGAATGTCTTTTTGACATTTTTGTCACCATTGAGGGGGATGGCCATGCTGCAATCCCTGCTCTATTCTTCGAACAGGATCTTGGGCACGCACGCGTGCACACACACTCAACGTTTTCAAGTCATCAGGTCCAGGACTCAAACTGCAGTCAATCATGAAGGAGTCCAGCAACTTAACAGCTATGCCATCTGCTGACCAGAGCTCATTTGTTATTGATTGTAACCATTCTTATTGGATAGAGATGGTAGTATTTTGTGTTTTGAATTGCATTATCCTTATGGTTAGTGATGTTGAACATTTTTCATATGCTTTTCTGGCCATTCATATATCTTTCCTTCGAGAATTAACTCATGATTGTCTTCTTTTTTGTTTCTGTTTCACTTTGTGTTTATTTGTTTTAGGTATTAGAATTTAAAAATTTGGGGGGACCCAATCCCAAACTCTCTATTTTTCCCTCCCTAATGTCTTCCCAAATGATCTCACCTAAGCCACATTATTTAATAGTATGTATAATTCCAAACATACATGACTACACACAATCTTTTTCTTCTTTATGCCCTATGTTTGTGTGTGTATAAATATATAATTAATATATGGATTGATATATAGAAATATGTATAATTTATACATATTTATAAATAAATATTTGACATATTATTCTGAATGTCTGACAAAAAGCCAAGTTGTTTAGCTAGGTCCTGGATATTTCTATCACCTTTTTTTAAGTTAATTTTTTTCTCTCTTTCATTATCAATTATTTTCTCAAACTATGGAAACATGACTCATCCAACTCCTGTGTTGTCACTTACTTTGATTCATTCTACCTTAGAAAACATATCCCCAATGCACACATATTCACGACTGTATTCAAAACATACAGTCACAAGTGATTGGGACACACTCTGGAAGATGAATTATCAGGTGATTTCATCATCTGTAAACACAAGGGTGTAAATACATAAACCTAGATGACCAGCTAGTACACACCTAAGCTATATGGTAAGACCTTTTAAAATCTAATGGGCAACCAGTGGGCATGTAGCTCATCATTGACCGAAAAGTTATTATGTGACACATGACTATATTTCTCTCAAACAACACTACCATAACCAGTGATAGCAATTGTGCCTCTACAACTGCAATTTTTCCTAAATTATTCTCAATGATTCTGCACTTAAATGTCTATTCTCTATACATCATTCTGAAACAGCTTTTAAATATTGTATCACATCATGTCATTTCCTTAAAACCTCACAATTCTTTTCAAACTTTAGATCTTTAACAAGATCAAACACTTTCCTGCCTCCACCATGAACTAAATCTATTATATCTCCAACTCATTTTCTTGTCACACTTGACTATATAATGTATTTTACCTAAACCTTCCCACTCCCATCATAATTTTGCATGCCAACTGATTATTAATCTTCAAAACAGCTTAAGTGAAAATTATTGTGAAAGTCTCCCTCACTATTTATTGGTTTGTGCGTGTGTGTGTTATTATCATAATCTTTTATATATTAAGTTTAATCACATATCTTCAGAGTGTATTACATTTCTTTTTCTAGCAGAAGTAGCATGCATGTCAGTCAAGACATAACTATCCACACCATCATCAAATAGCTTTTCATCATTTTTTTCAGATTATTATTATTATTATTACTTTTTTAAACATTCAATCACTATATATCATTTGACTTATAAAAAGAGTTTACCCAACATGAAATACTTCTAAGACCAGCCCAGGTAATAAACCATCAATAAGTAGTAAACCATTTCTGTGTCCCACTAATGTCACCCCTTCCTGTTTGTTCTCTGGCTATCCCTCTCTATATTCTTCCCTTCTCCCGGACCACTCCACACTGTCTTCAGCATCCATAACTATTTTCACTGCTTTTATGCCCTCCAATATTTCAATTTCTACCTCAAAGTGTGGATACTCAGTATATATTAGGGTTGAATATGGAGGATGTATTGCTGAGTGAAGCAAGCCACAATAGGAATGAAAGATATTGTATGTATCCTCGCTATTTATTTGTATACTTTCCTTACCTCAGTCTTTTTGTTACCAGCAAACTAATTACATATACTTCTATTTGCAGTCAATGAAATGAGAGTCAAAGGCTGGAGAAGAAGGGAGTTTATTTCTGTAACCAGGTTACAGGGAGACAGCAAGCACCAACAAATTATCTTGAGAAGCTCAACATGCTCTCAGTATTTATAGATACAAGATAAGAATAGGTGCAAATTATTTCTCACTACAATCTCTTTTCCCTGAGTAATTATTCTGACTCTTATTTTACTTCAAATACCCATTCCTGGCTTCTCATCTGACCATCCCTCAAAACAGATTTCCCATTACTCAGTACAGAGTCAAATTATTCTAACTAGAGGCCTTTCTTAGTTTCAAAATAGCTACAGTCCTGCTAAACCTTAAGCTGGCCTACTTCAATTTTTCTCAACATACCATGCTTTGCCTTATTTTTTCTCTTTTTTAAAAATTTTTCCAGAGAACTTAAGTACTTGCCAGAGAGAGACAGAGAAAAAGAGATGGAAAGTGAGAAAGTGCCCCCAGTGGAGCATGATAACATTGTAATTTCTTCTCTTCCTTCTCTTTCTCCTTTTGAGATTTTGGACACATACATGCTCCTGGAGTGTTTCTGAGGTAGCCAGGTCTAGGACTCAAACCATACAGTTGGCTATGTGCAATCTGGCCATCTTAACTAGCATGCTATGGGCTAACCCTTACTTTCTTTTTCTCTCTCTCTCTCTGTCTGTCTCTTTTTGAGAGAGATTTTTGCTATAAAGTGCATACGCTCACCAGAGAGACAAAAAGCAAGAAATCACCCCCCAGGGGGTAGGAGGCTGACCACAACACAATCCCTTCTCCTTCTTCTATTCTCAGGATTTGGGGCACACATGCACATGCACCCATAGTGAGTATAAGCAGCCAGGTCCGGGACTCGAACCACGATCAACTACAAGTCCAGCAACATAACCATGATGCCATTTGCCAGTCCCTAACTCTTTATTTATTTTTTTTAGAATTATTTTATTGAAATTAATTTATTTACTTAATTAATTTAAATTTGACCAGAGAGGGACAGAGAGGGGGGAGGAGAGTGAGAAAATAAACCATTGGGTCCGAAACTCGAACTACACTTGGCCATGTGAGAGTCCAACACTCTTAACAACCACACCACTTGCCGGCCCCACCTAGCCCTTACTTTCTTAACACTAATTTGAAAATATGTCACTTTATACCACTGCAGAATATAAACTCCATTTTCCAGAGAAAATCTGACAAAAACCATCTTGGAACAGATTGTTGAATTTTTATATCCCATGCCTGATACTGTGTCTATGTTTGCAAGGGTCTTTTTCCTCCACAGGTTGGGTCTTAAAGGGGCAGACAATAGTGGCTCATTGGCACACACTGTCTCACGTACACATTGCACACAATGGCAGAAAACAACAACGTCATAATTACATAACTAGTGCTCACATTCAGTGCAACTGGTAACATAAGTTGTTTACCCTGTGGCCTTCAATCATAAGATAGAAAGTGAAATGGCCAGACTAAACCATCCTTACTTCTTTTTCTACCAAGTTACAAAGATAATCACTATCTGTACTTCTTAGAGCATAAATTTTGTGATTAAATTATTTAAAACCAAGACTATTGGGTTGTCAGGAAATCTATGACACATTTTTTCATAGAAAAACATAAAATATATGTCATGGCTTTTCCAACAACCTTATATTATTATTTTTCCATTTATAAAAGTAATATATCTTTGTGATGTAGAAAATTGAGAGAATACAGATAAACAAAAGACACAAGTCAGTACCCAAAGAAATGTTCTTATTAAGCAAATTCTTCTTTTCCATTCAATACGATACATATAAATTTTTAAACAAAACAGAGGGGTACAGAATATATTTTAAGTTTAATAGTATATGTAAATATCATTTTATACCATTAAACATACCTTACTATATCATTTTTAATGACCTCATAGACTTCCATGGAATGGTTGTGCCATAATTTATTCAGCCTACTTCCAATGAGTATTTGTTATAAAAGTTCCTTTGCTGTTCTATTGGATATTTTAGTAAAATTTTAAATGTGTGCTTATTTTCCTTTTAATTTTTCGTGGTAACATATATAACATACAATTTTCCACTTTCACCATTTTATGTATATAGTTCAATAAAATTGATGGCATTCACAATGTTGTACAGCCATCATTAGTATCTACTCAAAAACTTTTTAAAACATAAATTCCTTACTCATGGAACTCCACATTGCCTCTCCTAAGTCTCTAGTAACCTTTAATCTGCCCTCTGACTCTTTGAATTTGCTTATTCTCAATATTTCATTTGCTGGGGAACCAGCAGTTAGCGTAAAGGCTATGTCGTTGGACTCCCACATAGTCGACCGTGGTTCATGTCCCGGACCCGGTGGCTTAGAACTCACGCCAGGCGCGTGTGCATGCATGCCCAAGATCCCAAGAGGAGCATGGAGGAGAAGGGATTGCAGCGTGACCATCCCCCCTGGGGAGTGATTTCTCTTTTTCTGTCTCTCTGTCTCTCTCTGTCTGGCGAGTGCACACACCCTGTAGCGAAAACCACTCAAAAAAGCTTAATAGGCTCTTACAGGAGAGTTGTCTTGGGCATTTTGAAAGAATCTACAGAACTGGCAAAGAAGAGGAATGTCTTTTTGACATTTTTGTCACCATTGAGGGGGATGGCCATGCTGCAATCCCTGCTCTATTCTTCGAACAGGATCTTGGGCACGCACGCGTGCACACACACTCAACGTTTTCAAGTCATCAGGTCCAGGACTCAAACTGCAGTCAATCATGAAGGAGTCCAGCAACTTAGCAGCTATGCCATCTGCTGACCAGAGCTCATTTGTTATTGATTGTAACCATTCTTATTGGATAGAGATGGTAGTATTTTGTGTTTTGAATTGCATTATCCTTATGGTTAGTGATGTTGAACATTTTTCATATGCTTTTCTGGCCATTCATATATCTTTCCTTCGAGAATTAACTCATGATTGTCTTCTTTTTTGTTTCTGTTTCACTTTGTGTTTATTTGTTTTAGGTATTAGAATTTAAAAATTTGGGGGGACCCAATCCCAAACTCTCTATTTTTCCCTCCCTAATGTCTTCCCAAATGATCTCACCTAAGCCACATTATTTAATAGTATGTATAATTCCAAACATACATGACTACACACAATCTTTTTCTTCTTTATGCCCTATGTTTGTGTGTGTATAAATATATAATTAATATATGGATTGATATATAGAAATATGTATAATTTATACATATTTATAAATAAATATTTGACATATTATTCTGAATGTCTGACAAAAAGCCAAGTTGTTTAGCTAGGTCCTGGATATTTCTATCACCTTTTTTTAAGTTAATTTTTTTCTCTCTTTCATTATCAATTATTTTCTCAAACTATGGAAACATGACTCATCCAACTCCTGTGTTGTCACTTACTTTCATTCATTCTACCTTAGAAAACATATCCCCAATGCACACATATTCACGACTGTATTCAAAACATACAGTCACAAGTGATTGGGACACACTCTGGAAGATGAATTATCAGGTGATTTCATCATCTGTAAACACAAGGGTGTAAATACATAAACCTAGATGACCAGCTAGTACACACCTAAGCTATATGGTAAGACCTTTTAAAATCTAATGGGCAACCAGTGGGCATGTAGCTCATCATTGACCGAAAAGTTATTATGTGACACATGACTATATTTCTCTCAAACAACACTACCATAACCAGTGATAGCAATTGTGCCTCTACAACTGCAATTTTTCCTAAATTATTCTCAATGATTCTGCACTTAAATGTCTATTCTCTATACATCATTCTGAAACAGCTTTTAAATATTGTATCACATCATGTCATTTCCTTAAAACCTCACAATTCTTTTCAAACTTTAGATCTTTAACAAGATCAAACACTTTCCTGCCTCCACCATGAACTAAATCTATTATATCTCCAACTCATTTTCTTGTCACACTTGACTATATAATGTATTTTACCTAAACCTTCC
Source organism: Tupaia belangeri chinensis (assembly GCF_000334495.1). Lineage (NCBI taxonomy): Eukaryota > Metazoa > Chordata > Mammalia > Scandentia > Tupaiidae > Tupaia > Tupaia belangeri. The sequence continues at coordinate 243,220 of NW_006205268.1, forward strand.
CACTCCCATCATAATTTTGCATGCCAACTGATTATTAATCTTCAAAACAGCTTAAATGAAAATTATTGTGAAAGTCTCCCTCACTATTTATTGGTTTGTGCGTGTGTGTGTTATTATCATAATCTTTTATATATTAAGTTTAATCACATATCTTCAGAGTGTATTACATTTCTTTTTCTAGCAGAAGTAGCATGCATGTCAGTCAAGACATAACTATCCACACCATCATCAAATAGCTTTTCATCATTTTTTTCAGATTATTATTATTATTACTTTTTTAAACATTCAATCACTATATATCATTTGACTTATAAAAAGAGTTTACCCAAATACTTCTAAGACCAGCCCAGGTAATAAACCATCAATAAGTAGTAAACCATTTCTGTGTCCCACTAATGTCACCCCTTCCTGTTTGTTCTCTGGCTATCCCTCTCTATATTCTTCCCTTCTCCCGGACCACTCCACACTGTCTTCAGCATCCATAACTATTTTCACTGCTTTTATGCCCTCCAATATTTCAATTTCTACCTCAAAGTGTGGATACTCAGTATATATTAGGGTTGAATATGGAGGATGTATTGCTGAGTGAAGCAAGCCACAATAGGAATGAAAGATATTGTATGTATCCTCGCTATTTATTTGTATACTTTCCTTACCTCAGTCTTTTTGTTACCAGCAAACTAATTACATATACTTCTATTTGCAGTCAATGAAATGAGAGTCAAAGGCTGGAGAAGAAGGGAGTTTATTTCTGTAACCAGGTTACAGGGAGACAGCAAGCACCAACAAATTATCTTGAGAAGCTCAACATGCTCTCAGTATTTATAGATACAAGATAAGAATAGGTGCAAATTATTTCTCACTACAATCTCTTTTCCCTGAGTAATTATTCTGACTCTTATTTTACTTCAAATACCCATTCCTGGCTTCTCATCTGACCATCCCTCAAAACAGATTTCCCATTACTCAGTACAGAGTCAAATTATTCTAACTAGAGGCCTTTCTTAGTTTCAAAATAGCTACAGTCCTGCTAAACCTTAAGCTGGCCTACTTCAATTTTTCTCAACATACCATGCTTTGCCTTATTTTTTCTCTTTTTTAAAAATTTTTCCAGAGAACTTAAGTACTTGCCAGAGAGAGACAGAGAAAAAGAGATGGAAAGTGAGAAAGTGCCCCCAGTGGAGCATGATAACATTGTAATTTCTTCTCTTCCTTCTCTTTCTCCTTTTGAGATTTTGGACACATACATGCTCCTGGAGTGTTTCTGAGGTAGCCAGGTCTAGGACTCAAACCATACAGTTGGCTATGTGCAATCTGGCCATCTTAACTAGCATGCTATGGGCTAACCCTTACTTTCTTTTTCTCTCTCTCTCTCTGTCTGTCTCTTTTTGAGAGAGATTTTTGCTATAAAGTGCATACGCTCACCAGAGAGACAAAAAGCAAGAAATCACCCCCCAGGGGGTAGGAGGCTGACCACAACACAATCCCTTCTCCTTCTTCTATTCTCAGGATTTGGGGCACACATGCACATGCACCCATAGTGAGTATAAGCAGCCAGGTCCGGGACTCGAACCACGATCAACTACAAGTCCAGCAACATAACCATGATGCCATTTGCCAGTCCCTAACTCTTTATTTATTTTTTTTAGAATTATTTTATTGAAATTAATTTATTTACTTAATTAATTTAAATTTGACCAGAGAGGGACAGAGAGGGGGGAGGAGAGTGAGAAAATAAACCATTGGGTCCGAAACTCGAACTACACTTGGCCATGTGAGAGTCCAACACTCTTAACAACCACACCACTTGCCGGCCCCACCTAGCCCTTACTTTCTTAACACTAATTTGAAAATATGTCACTTTATACCACTGCAGAATATAAACTCCATTTTCCAGAGAAAATCTGACAAAAACCATCTTGGAACAGATTGTTGAATTTTTATATCCCATGCCTGATACTGTGTCTATGTTTGCAAGGGTCTTTTTCCTCCACAGGTTGGGTCTTAAAGGGGCAGACAATAGTGGCTCATTGGCACACACTGTCTCACGTACACATTGCACACAATGGCAGAAAACAACAACGTCATAATTACATAACTAGTGCTCACATTCAGTGCAACTGGTAACATAAGTTGTTTACCCTGTGGCCTTCAATCATAAGATAGAAAGTGAAATGGCCAGACTAAACCATCCTTACTTCTTTTTCTACCAAGTTACAAAGATAATCACTATCTGTACTTCTTAGAGCATAAATTTTGTGATTAAATTATTTAAAACCAAGACTATTGGGTTGTCAGGAAATCTATGACACATTTTTTCATAGAAAAACATAAAATATATGTCATGGCTTTTCCAACAACCTTATATTATTATTTTTCCATTTATAAAAGTAATATATCTTTGTGATGTAGAAAATTGAGAGAATACAGATAAACAAAAGACACAAGTCAGTACCCAAAGAAATGTTCTTATTAAGCAAATTCTTCTTTTCCATTCAATACGATACATATAAATTTTTAAACAAAACAGAGGGGTACAGAATATATTTTAAGTTTAATAGTATATGTAAATATCATTTTATACCATTAAACATACCTTACTATATCATTTTTAATGACCTCATAGACTTCCATGGAATGGTTGTGCCATAATTTATTCAGCCTACTTCCAATGAGTATTTGTTATAAAAGTTCCTTTGCTGTTCTATTGGATATTTTAGTAAAATTTTAAATGTGTGCTTATTTTCCTTTTAATTTTTCGTGGTAACATATATAACATACAATTTTCCACTTTCACCATTTTATGTATATAGTTCAATAAAATTGATGGCATTCACAATGTTGTACAGCCATCATTAGTATCTACTCAAAAACTTTTTAAAACATAAATTCCTTACTCATGGAACTCCACATTGCCTCTCCTAAGTCTCTAGTAACCTTTAATCTGCCCTCTGACTCTTTGAATTTGCTTATTCTCAATATTTCATTTGCTGGGGAACCAGCAGTTAGCGTAAAGGCTATGTCGTTGGACTCCCACATAGTCGACCGTGGTTCATGTCCCGGACCCGGTGGCTTAGAACTCACGCCAGGCGCGTGTGCATGCATGCCCAAGATCCCAAGAGGAGCATGGAGGAGAAGGGATTGCAGCGTGACCATCCCCCCTGGGGAGTGATTTCTCTTTTTCTGTCTCTCTGTCTCTCTCTGTCTGGCGAGTGCACACAC
>NW_006205268.1:246472-268294 GCF_000334495.1 Tupaia belangeri chinensis
AAAAACCCCAAAAAAAAAAAAAAAAAAAAAAAAAAAAGCATGTATGGTACCAGCATATAGCATAGTGATTAGTTTAATGTGTTCTATTCTAATATTATATTTTCCTTGTTTACTTACAGTGCTTCATGAGGAAATGGATTTTTTTTTTTTTTTTTGGAGAGATTTTCACTGTAGGGCGCATGCGCTCGCCAGACAGACAGAGAGAGACATAGAGACAGAAAGCGAGAAATCACCCCCCAGGGGGGATGGTCACGCCGCAATCCCTTCTCCTCCATTCTCCTCTCGGGATCTTGGGCACGCACGCACACGCACCCGGCGTGAGTTTTTTTAAGCCACCGGGTCCGGGACACGAACCGCGGTCGACTACATGGGAGTCCAGCAACATAGCCATTACGCTAACTGCTGGTTCCCAGGAAATGGATTGTTTTTATTACTGAATAGTATTCCATTGTGTGAAAAATTATGTTTTTATTTTACTGTTAAGCATTTGGGTATTTTAAAAAATTTTTGGCTGCTAAGAATATATTTATATGAAACTTTCTAATATATATCTTATATGTTTTTCTGGTCAGTGTATACTTTACTGTACAATTTCTGTTTTATACATTCTGCTTGAGTAGTAACACCTGAAGAGCTTTCCAGTGTAATTGTATTAATATACACTCCACTACAATGAGAATTCTAACTGTATTACATCCTCAATAAACTTGATATTTTGCTTTTCTTTTCCATTTATTCCATTCTGGTGATTGCATAGTACTATATCATTGTGTTTACGATTAGCCATTTACTCATTATTATGTTAATTCTTGTCCTTTGACTACATTTATATTGTATTTTCTTTTCCTCATTCATTTGCTGGATGTTTTGGCACTGTCTGTATATATCTCGTTGCAGATATGTACATTGTAATTACCTCTGATGCTTTGCCTTGCCTTTTACTCTTTTAAATATGTCTATTGATAAATAGAACCTTTATCCTTATCTCAGTCTAATTTATCAGTTATTTTTATTTCCATATTAACACTTTTTGTTTTCCATTTAAGCATACTGTAGGGGTCAGCAGGTGGTATGATGGTTGAGACTCTGGACTCCCACATGACTGACTGTGGTTCAGGTCTCAGATCTGGTGGCTTGAATATAATGCCAGGTTCATGTATGTGCATGCCCAAAATTCCACGAGGAGGATGGAGGAGAAGAGGTTGTAGCATGGTCATCCTCCTGAGGTATGATTCCTCTCTCTCTCTCTGTCTCTCTCTCTCTCTGTGTGTGTCTCTGGTGAGCTCTCTTGCTCTATGGCAAAATAAATAAATAAATAAATAAATAAATAAATAAAACTAAATATTTTATTTACTCCAAGTTCACAAAAATATTCTGTTTTACTCAAGTCTTTATCATTTACTTTTCACATCTAAACCTACAACTCATATTTATTTCAATTAAGTTTAAATAGTCTGATTGTAAAGACAAAGGACCAGAGGATATCACCCATCTAGCATAATGGTGACTGAAGTGGGATAGAGAGAAGATGGATGACATCTACTTAAACTACAATGCCAGTATGATTTAGGAACTAGCTAGTTATAAGACATGAGCAAGAAGTGCAGTAAAAATTCAATAATGAGAGTTTAAGTTTAGTAAAACAAAAGAGAAAAATTGTTTTTTAAAAAATTTAATTAACCTAATGTTATAAGCTTTATTCATGTATAAATCTCTGGTTAACAGTATAAGTAGCTTGTCCAATCATAATTTGAAATACAAAAAGGTCCAAAGTGAGATAAAAGATCATTTGCATAGAGATGATTATTAAAATTTTGAGATTAAAAGAAGCTCTGAAATTAAACAATATGAGTAGTAAAACAAAAATATTAATTTTTCCATCCTCCTGCATATATCCACTGTTTATAAGTGATAATTAATACAGAAAAGTCTTACGAGCCTGAGAATGGTGATAGATAACCTATTTGTCAAAAATCAATTAGGAATGATTTTGTTTTCCATTTCTTATTTGCCACATAGGTCATTATCATAGATCATTATACATAATTAAGAAAAGAAGAGATTATATCTACAAATCTACTATGGACACAAAATTTCAAATCAATGTCAAGTTTTGTTGTTATTGGTAATGATTTTCACAGTGAAAAACACTACCAATAACAACAAAAAGTATTTAGCTTGCTATTTTTGAGAAGACATTGCACTGAAAATATTTCCATTCCTTGAGTAACTTGTAGCTTGTAGGATTGATTTATGCCTAATTAGAACAGGCAGCTGCTCTGTTAATGTGATTTGAGGGACTCTCAGATAATCCCCCTTGAATAAATTAACTCCTAGTTGGATCTTTTATAGTTTCAGCATTAATGTTTTCCCCGGTAGACCTTTTATAAGGAATGTGTATGGAGAGTTACGCATTACATTTCCTTGGGGAAGTAACATATTATCTAGTTAATGAGTTAAGAAAGAACAATTGTTGGATTTGACACCACTACCCATACTTATATGTTATAAAGCTGGATGCCTAAGTGAATAGGGAAGGAGAAAAATGCAGATAATAAGCAACAGGAAACGTGAACCAAAAGGCAAAATTTTTCATCTGAATCTTGGTGTTCTGATAAAATAGTTCATAAAAAAGAAATAAAAGTCTGCATGTGTTCGTGTGTGTGTGTGTGTGTGTGTGTGTGTGTGTGTGTGTGTGTGTGTGTGTGTGTGTGTGTGTGTGTGTGTGTGTGTGTGTGTGTGTGTGTGTGTGTGTGTGTGTGTGTGTGTGTGTGTGTGTGTGTGTGTGTGTGTGTGTGTGTGTGTGCACGCGCATACATGTATACAAGTTACTGAAATCATATGTACATGGATACATTTTGTCATTTCATGTCGTCCTCATAGGCCATTGACTATTTGTTATCACTCCTTTTTTTCTATTTCTTTTGCATCTGGTAGAATTAACTGTTTTGGAGGACTATCTTTTGGATTTGTTTTAATTACTCTTCCTTATTTATATTTTCATGAAAAAGAGAGAATTTTAAAAATCTCTGTGGTCACAGCTCCCAGATTTTTATCTCTGAACTTGGCTTCTCTCTCGGGCTATACACTTCTATAACTGCCTCTATGAAATATCCACTTAGAAGCCAAATTGAGGAAAACAGAAAGATCTACATTTCCTGCACCTTTCAGCTCTGTTTTCCCCAGCTATAGACTTCTCTGCTATAGTCTATGATGGTGTCAACTTCTGAGATTCCAAAAAGAAACCTAGAAATCACTCTAAATACCTCCTTCCTTTTTATTACAAACCAATTATTCAACAAGTTCTGTTGGAAATCTCCCTCATGACAATTTCTTAATCATCTTCCTGTTCTTCTTTAAGTCTAAACCTTCCAAATACTCAGTGAGGACTAATGCAGTGTCTTATTGTCTATTGCATCTCTTTCACCTTTTGGCTATACAATGGTGTGATGTCAAAAAAAAATTAAAATGTGATTAATTTGCTGTATGGATGAATGTCATGAAGCAAGGATAATGGTATTTGAGAGTAGAAGAATGATAATTGATTCTATGCCATGACGAAATAGTTTTGGGAAGGCAAATAATATTGTTTAAAAACTAACCTAAAAGAGTAGGTATCTGTGTTCTATCCACATCCTCCTTGCCATCACTACTTTAATCATCACTGGCCCATCTTTTACATGTCTGCCCCTTGCTTTAGAACTTGAATTGCTTAAAACCCACTCAGTTTCTATGTGAGTCAACCCAGAGGTCAAGAATGTATGAGGAGCAGTCTCCATGCAACAACAGATAGAGGTTTTTCACAAATGTCCTTATTTGCTCCTCAGGAGGGACAACTCTTAGGAGCACACATCATGCTATTTCTTAGGTTTCCCCATAGCAGTAAGCTCTGCTTGTGACTTTTTCCACACTTCCATATCTTCCCAATCTCTCCATTACTATTTCCTAACACCTTTCTAATGAAGACTTTACTATTTTTGTCAAGTTCTGCTTCTGGGACCATCCAAAATCCAGCTTTCAATGCAGATAGGAGTCCTAGAGAATGGAATGTTCTGATGGACTGTGCGTGTAAGTATTTTGTCAGCCAGATGGCAACAAGAGTCAAATAGCTGATCATCAGCGAGGTGGCAAATTCTATAGCATCACAATTGCTAAAACTCACCATGTTAAGATTCACATGTGGCAAATTGGGTTGTGATCCACACAGATGGGCATGCACTGGTTCACAAAACATGTCCAGCATCTGAGAAAGTGGCAGCAAAGTGACTAATGAGAATCAAGTTTTAATCGAATTCTGGAATTACGTATGAAAATGACAATGCAATCTTGAGATTTTCATGATGATGTGTTTCTCCACAGAATTTTTTGTGTTTGATCTCAGTTTTTGCCAGGAAGTTCAGGATGAAAACCAAGAAGACAGGTTAAGCATAGACAAATTACATTAATCAGCAGGTGACATTTGCATCTGGGTTTCGTTCTTTGGGTGAACTTGTGGACTTCTACCCTGCCTAGCTTTGTCGTCTTTAGTCTGTAGTTCCTTTCCCAGGCACAGTATTCCTGATGAATGCTTAACTTTAATGTTTGATTTCTCCCTCAGCCACTCACAACACCCTGTGGACTGAAGGGAGTGATAGCATTAGAGGCAGAACTTTGTTTCCTCCCCCTACCACCTGGAATCCTATTTCTCTAAAGTATTCACTACTTCAGAAGTTTTCTGATAAATGGGAAGAAATACTTTGTATATATTTTTTTCATGGTCTTTTTTTTTTTTTTTTTTGAGAGGCTTTTGCTATAGGGCGCGTGTGCTCGCCAGACAGAAAGAGAGAGACAGAGAGACAAAAAGTGAGGAATCACCCCATAGGGGGGATGGTCACACCACAATCCCTTCTCCTCCATTCTCCTCTCGGGATCTTGGGCACGCACGCACACGCGCCCCACGTCCGGGACTCCAACCACGGTGGGCTACATGGGAGTCCAACGACATAGCCATTATGCTAACTGCTGGTCCCTACTTTGTATATTTTATGTAGATTGTCTAACTCATCATGTTTGTATGGATAGTCTGCTCAAAAACTGTTCTTTATTATAGACATAAAAAGTATCTATATGTAGGGCCAGACAGTGGCATGGGGTTAAGACAGCTGGATCTCACATGGCCAACAGGATGATTCAAGTTCTGAACCTGGCAGATAGAAAAATTTAACAAGAACATTTGCATGCCTGCTCAAAATCCCAAAAAGTTGGAGATGGAGCAAAAGGATTGATTTGTGATCATCCCCCGCCCGGTTGGGGGGATGATTTTCAACTAATCTCTCCCTCTCTGTTTCTCCATCTCTCCCCATCCAAAATACTCCCATATAGCAAAAAATTTAAAATTAAATAAATAAATATTTACTTTATCTCACAAAACAGCAAACAGGCCAGCTCTGGTAGTGCTACAGTAATATAATGCTTTTCATCCTGAGGTTGTGTGATGGTTTTGGGAGCCTCTCAAATGTGAGATAAAGTAATTAATAGCTCATGCTAATCAACTCATATTTTTAATTTTTTAAAGAATTATTTTGTTTAAATTTATTTATTTATTTTAATTTGACCATATGTATTACACACATATGTTTAATAAGTACAAGTTATCATATAATATAAACATATTACCTTACTAAAGAAGGATATGCTACATTCTGTCTTTCCTCTGGAACTAGATGACTATCTGCCCCTACTCCATACTCACATTAACTTCTAATAGTTCATAAAGATCTGCTTAACTTAGTAATTATTTCCAGAAGTATGCACAAATATAATGTATAATAAAAACGTAGGCTCTTTAGTCATACTTCTCGGGTACAAATCTTAGCTCTGAATTTTTCTAGCTCTATTGCCTAAACCCTCCATGCCATCAGGTTTTTCATTTATAAAATGAGAATAATAAAAGATGATGGGGCTTGAACAAGAGTTAAATAATATGACATAGAAACAGGCCTTTCAACAGTTCCTCATACATGGTAAAAACACAGTAATTGTAGGCTGCTAGTGAGTATGTCTGCATGTTTCCTGCTCTAACTTAAAATTTACATTATATACAACATGCTTCAGAACAGAATATTTATGGGACCAGCAGTTGATGTCAAGAAGAGAATGGGAGAGAAGGGATTACAGCGTGGCCATCCCCCCTGGGGGGTGATTTCTCACTTTCTGTCTCTCTGTCTCTCTCTGTCTTTCTGGAGAGTGCACGTGCCCTATAGCTAAAACCCCTTCAAAAATATATATATAATATTTATATGATAGACAGGAATACCTTGATCTCGTTCCTGTTTATTTATTTCCATGAGAATGTGACAAAAAGTTAGAGAAAGAGGGAGAAATAAGCACCCCCCAAAACAGTCTCCATGGATCCTGACCTTAGCTTTAGTCAGCCAAATGGGGAACACACATGTAGTGTGCACAGAGAGACCTCATGAGAGGCGCACAAAACCATCACATGGCCTCAGCATATAGAGCCTTGTGTTACTGTAGCACTACCAGAGCTGGCCTGTTTGTTGTTTTGTGAGAGAACATAATTAATACCTCATCCTAATCAACTCATATTTTTAATTTTCTAAAGAATTACTTGATTTAACTTTATTTATTTATTTATTTTAATTTGACTAGAAAGGGACAGAGCAAGAGTGAGAGGGAAAGTGAAAGAGAGGGAGAAAGCAAGCCATTGGGTCTAAGACTCAAACTGCAGTTAGCCATGTTGGAGTCCAGTGCCCTTAGCCACCATGCCACCTACTGGCCCCATATGCTTTTTAAAGAATTGTTCTATTTTTATTCATCATCCTTTTTTTTTTTTTTATTTGAACAGAGAGAGACAGGATGAGAGAGGAGTGAGAAAGCAAGCTATTGGATCTGGGACTCAAATTGCGGTCAGCCACATGGGAGTCCAGTGCCCTTAAACACCATGCCACCTGGTGGCCCCAGTATTTTGCTTAACCCATCAATTTATTAACTAGGCCATGAGAGAATTATGAGTTATATATTAGCTAATACATAGAAATTTAAGAAGAAAACATATTGGACTATCATAGTGATGTATGATACTTACCAAATAGAATATTTTTCTCTTAAATAATGCCCTAACTCCTATTAATAATGATTGACTACTCTTTTTGTTTTGTTTTGTTTTCTACTATAGGATACATGGCTTGCTGGAAAGAGACAAGAAAAAGAAAAGTGAGAAATAACCCCATAGGAGAGATGGCCACATCACAATCCCTTCTATATTATCCTCCTTGGATTTTGGGCATGCATGCGCATGTGCCCAGCATGATTTTTAAGCTGCCAGGTCTGGCATTTGAACCACATTTGGCTACATAGGAATCTAATACCTTAACCATTACATGACTTGCTGCCTCCCACCCCATTAGACTACTTTAAAAAACATAAATTTTATTTTTATTATTTTTTAAAAGAGAGAGTGGGAAATCACACCCCAGGAGGATGGCTATGCCAGAATCCCTTCTCCTCCTTTCTCCTCTTAGGATCTTGGGCACACACACACACACACACGCCTGACATTAGTTCTAAGCCTTAGGGTCTAAGACTCAAACCGCAGTTGACTATGTGGGAGTTCAGTGATATAACCATTATGCCAAAAGCTGGTCCCTACAAATGTAAATTTTAAAAATCAGATGACATCAAGATGCACATTACACCCATTGGTACTGTATGAAATCAGTCTTTGGGTCAGGTCTCATTACTTGCCACAGTGAAATGCCAACATCTGGAATAACAGGAGTTCCCAAAATGAATAGTTTTATTCATTTGATGTCAGCCAATAAATGGGTCTCAAGTCAGCAGGTATCATGTAATTCAGGTGACTGGATCACAAATGATTGACAGTGTGTTTAGGGTTCCATCTGGGTGTCCTGATAAACAATGGGCATGTGTGTGTGTTCATGCCCCAAATCCTGAAAGATGGAAGATGGAGGGTAAAGGACCATTTCCCATTCCCTATGAAGGGAGGTGGTGGTGGGGGGGGTGTTCTTTCTTATTCTCTCTCTTTCTCTCATCTGTCAAATGCATAAGCCTTCTGACAATATTTTTTTTAAAGGGAAAGAAAGCAGTCTTGAACTGACTCCCTAGATGAACAGAGTGTAGTATTTTTAAGGTGGAGAAGGCATGTAGCTATGTGAGGGTGGGAAATAAAAGGTCACAGGTCAGGCAGGTGACTTCTATTAAAATATCAAAACTTAATCTGGATGGTATCTGAGTACATTCTCATTATATTAGAGAGTCAGTCATTAACTGATTTGTTACTGTTTCTTGCTTGTTCTGGAAAAAAAATAAAAGACTCAACATATTCTTAGATTTTATCGGTCTGTTAGGACAACCAGTCTACAAGGGGTAGAAAGAAGATTTAATCAAAGCGTCCTGTGAAAACCATTTAATCTTAGTGTTCAGCCTTTAAACTATGCCTTGAATAGCTATCATGGCTTTTTCCTATATACGTGTACTTTTCTTTTCTGAGAGAGATATTTTTGCACTTTCCAGAGAGACAGAGACAGTGATACAGAAAGTGAAAAATCACCACCTAGGGGGGATAACCGCACCACAATCCCTTCTCCTCCATTCTCCTCTTGAGATTCTCGACATGCACACACATGAGCCCAGTGTATGAGATTTAAGCCATGGGGCAGGGACTCAAACCATGGCTGACTCTGTGGGAGTCCAGCAACGTAATCATTATGCTATATGCTGGTCCCATACGTGCATTTTTTTTTTTTTGAGAGATTTTTGCTGCAGGGCGTGTGTGCTTGCCAAACAGACAAGAGAGACATAGAGACAGAAAGCGAGAAATCACCCCCCAGGGGGGATAGCCACGCCGCAATCCCTTCTCCTCCATTCTCTCTCGGGATCTTGGGCACACACGCACTGGTGCCTGGCGTGAGTTTTAGGACACTAGTTCCGACACACGAACCGCAGTCAACTATGTGGGAGTCCAGTGACACAGCCATTACGCTAACTGCTGGTCCCCCATACATGCACTTTTCAAAGTAAAAAATCTCATCTAGGGTCTACATCTCAGACTAGGAGCAAGCTAAGAAAGCACTTACTCAAAGAGTTAATTATTTAGGGTCAGTATGAGTACTAACGTTTTAATTTTCATATCAATGTAGTTTTGAATAACTCCCTTTTATTATTATTGAAAAATTTTCTTTATCAGAAAGGCCCTTGCACATAATCTTTATTGCAGCATTATTCACAATTGCTAAGACATAGTTTCAACCTCAGTGGCCAAGAACTGACAACTGTGTTGAAAAACTGTGACAAATGTACAGAGTGTAGTATTTTTACATTTGGGTACATTTTACATTTGGGTACATCTGGGTACATTTGACAAATGTACCCAGACATAAGCAACAAAGAGACCCTGTCATTTGACTCAAAGTGGATGAATATAGAAGACTTAAAGGAAGTGAGCCAAACTTTGAGAGACACACACTGTATATCTCTGCTCAGTATAAACTAAAGAGTCAAAGAAAAAGTAGAGAGGGATAATGTAGAAACCAGAGAGAAGGAAAGGAAGTAGATGGTAGATGGTAGTGACAGGAGCAAAAGGAAGAAACATTGAATAGACAAAAGAATATAAAATCTTCTGTTCAAAATAGTCTGTAATTTTTGTTTTATAAAAATTAATTAATTAATATTAAAGTAAAAAGAAGGGAACTATTTCAAGAGTTCAAAGTACTTATAAGATAAAGAATATTAACATTCCTTTTTAAATTTGAATAAATGTATGATTATTGAACTTGCCCTTATTTTTTGACACAAGAAAAGAAAGTGTCTTGAGCTTTATAAATGCCAGCCTATCCCAAATTATCTAATTTTATAACTTTGGCTATTATAGACATTTCTCCATTTGCCTTCATGAAAATGATAAAAGGATGAAAACTGAGATTTTTACTACAGAACTTTCTGCCACTGTAGACAATATTCTTCCAATCTGTTATGAAGTTGTAAATCTAGTGATTGTGTCTAATAATTGACTTTAATAAGCAGCAACTTATTTGATATATGTTATATCTTTGTAAGGATTTTGTGACAGGATGTTTTATTTGAACCTAACAGGTATCATTTAAAATGAAATAAAAATAAAAAATAAACAAAACTTTTGTATATTATTTCCTCTTGGGTAAACTTAGCCACATAAACACTGCTTTAATCAGAATATTAGAAAACTTTATCTTTTAGTTGCTTATTTTTGTTATTTTATTTTGCCCATAAGAATTAACATGGTGGACAGAGAGCAATGTAGCTGTAAAATGAGACACTGTGCAAGACTGACCCACTTGGGAGAGTTCTGGTTTCACTTCTAGAGGCCTCCCTGAGTACACTAAGCAGGCATGTGCCTGTGATTCATGATTGGCTGTGGCTAGGAGTGGATCAGGGTATCAAGACCCTGTCGATGGTGCTATCTCTTTGTTTACCTGTCTTTCTTGCTCCTAGAGAAAAAGAGTGTATTTTTAAAATAATAAGAATTAAAGATGATATTTGCTTAGAAATAATTTATTTATAAATTGCCCTTTCACTGTTTACTGATTAATATTATAATATTTAAATTAAACATTTTATTTTGATAATCTTGTTGTAAATTAGTCAAAAGAGTTTGATGAAAATATAATTACCTCCTATCTAATCACATATTTTTCCTATTGAAATCCCGTAGGTGAGCTTGTGAGGGAAGTTATAAAAAACAAATTTAAATTCCATTATCTCTATATACTTAAGAGATTAATCCAAGGTACATACATTTTTACAGTTAACTTCTGATTATCAACACTAATGAAGAGAAACATTAGTGATAATCGTATCTACTGATCGATGGGCAAGCTTTCACTGATTCTCAGATGTTTGGGTTTTTTTTTTGAGTATAATATAGACATTATCATCAACAGGTAATAAACCATTTCTGTGTCCCACAATTGACATTCTAACATTTAGGAATAGAACCAACAACAGGGTTACAGCTCTATCACAGTTAACTAAAAGTGGGAGTGTAAATTCTGTAACTTTTCTTAGAAGCAAACTAGGAATTTCTACTATTTTAAAAAAGTAAATTTTAATGTTTGCATATCTAATTTATAAGCAAAACCAGAATTTCTCATGAAGATTTTTGCATAACAATAATCTAGGGAAAAAATAATATCCTTAAAGTAAATTAAAGTACAGTAAATATTGTTATAGCCATGTAATGTATTAACATATTAGTCATCTATGGTGACTGTAACAAACCACTACACACTGAAAGATGTAAAACAACAGAAAATCAATGCGTTGGAAGGGTTGGTTCCTCCCAGACACTCTGAGGAGAATCTGTTGTATGCCTCTTTCCCAGCTTCTGGTGGAAGCATCCATTCTTACCTATATATAGTTTGTAGATGAATGACACCTATCTCAAACAACATTCATCACATCCCCTTCTATGTATCTCTTTGTCTTCTCTTTTCTCTTATAGGACACATGGCATTGGATTTAGTATTCACCCATTTAACCCAAAATGATCTCTTCTTCAAAGGTTTAACTTAATTACATTTGCAAAGGACATTTTTCAAAATACATATATATTTTTTGAAAGGAGGGTATTATTTGATCTATTATAAAATAGAAGAGGGTGGGAGAAGGAGAAGAATCTGAGGAAATACCTTAAGGAGAAAAATAGAGAAGCAAGAAATTAATGGGACACAGAAATGGATTATTATCTGTTGATGATAATGTGTATAGTATCCCCAACTGAACTGATGTGACATGTATTCATATTTGAATGTTCACTTTACAAGCTAAGTGATGTATGTGATTGACTGCATAAGAGAAATTTAAATAAAAGAAAAAATAGAATATAATTAAAACAGCTTCAAAATGTTCATGGATGTTGTGCATTGTGAAACAAACTATGCGTAAATTTCAACATTTTTTTGTACAATATACTCATATTTTAATTCCACTTTTCCATGGTCTTTATTTGTAATAGAACACACGCTTGCACATGCACTTGTGTGAGAGAGAGCAGCAGCTCCCTCCACGGGATCTGTCCATGCCATCCAAGAGCTCCTCTCCAGTTCCTCAGCTGGTCGACTCTTGGGCATTTTCATGTGTACCTTGCGTGTTTCAACAAGACTGGACTTTGAGATTCTAAGATCCAGCTTCCATCGAGCAGGATATTATTGCTCATATTTACAACATGTAAAAACATTTACTGTAGAGAATTACACCACAACAGATAGAAAATATGATTATATGTGGTATTTATAATAATATGTTATAAATGAATACACTGTTATAGGTTTTTAAAATTTTATCTATTTATTTATTTACTTTTACTATACATTCAATTGCATTATTTAGCTTACAAAGTGAACATTTGTAAACATCATTTATTCTGTATATTTTCTTTTTAAATATTTTTTTAAATTAAAAATATGGCAAAAATATATACTTACATGTGCATGTGAATATACATATTTATATGTGTGGATGTGTGTGTATATAAATATAATATATATATATATATACATCTGATTTTGTTAACAAACAGTCACAGAGAAATCACAAGAAAAGACTAGAAACAGAGGTTTTCATTTCTATGGAAATAAATGGTCTGTGAAATATGTTACCCCTACAATTTAATTCTCTTTGTATGCATCCTAATTTTTCTTACATCAAAAATTGAAAATTAAATAAATTACTGTGACTATTTAAAATTCCATTTGTCAATTTAGGGAAGTGTAATATATAGTGAGGGGCCAATATTACGTTCATCATTGAGCACACATTAAAGTTACCTTTTTGATTTTGCATAAGGTTTGTACATCTGTTTTTTTAATAAAGCATTTGTATGAAATCAAACTTGTCTTTAGCAAGTAACTCATGTGGTATTTATTGATCTACAAATCTTTCATCTCTCTGCATCCCAAACCAGAGTTAGACTAGGGCTCTAGTCTAGTCTTTACGAATTACGTGAAGTATGACCTTGACTAGCTCATTTCTACATTGATAAACCAGGATAATATTTCTTCAAGTTTTCAAGGATCAATATGTAATATTCATTTATTCCTCTGGTTCATATTCAGTAAAGAACATGAGAAGAGACAAATGTTGATGGAGACATAATTTATAATAATGGTAAAACAATTTAGATAAAATGACTTTAGAAACTCCACACGCTGGATAAGCAATTTCTCCTGAATTTACATATTTCTATGCATCCAATTAATATCTGAATCTTATCTGTTGATACCCATTTATTCTTCACTATCATTTTCAGGTCTTGCTTGGACAAATCTTGATCCACCAGGCTTATGTCTTGGAAGAGTAGAGCATAGCCTTTCAAGACTGGGGAAAACGACAGAGAGAAGCTGAAAGTCCCTGTGAAGAAATATACATTTTTAACAATTGTACTGCCCATGTCAAGTAATAGAAAGTTTATAAAAATTACACTTACATAAATCCTGTGTATGTAAGATAGGAATCGATAAAGTGATTAATGGAGAGATAGGTAATTCCATGGCAATATAAAATATGAATTGAAAATTTCTCGCTCACAAAGGATTTGTCCTACCTATCTCTGAGGCTAAAATAAAGATCCAATGGGACCAGCTGTTAGCGTAATGGCTATGTCGCTGGACTCCCACATAGTCGACCACGGTTCACGTCCCAGACCTGGTGGCTTAAAACTCACTCCAGGTGCGTGTGCTCCTATCTAATCACATATTTTTCCTATTGAAATCCCGTAGGTGAGCTTGTGAGGGAAGTTATAAAAAACAAATTTAAATTCCATTATCTCTATATACTTAAGAGATTAATCCAAGGTACATACATTTTTACAGTTAACTTCTGATTATCAACACTAATGAAGAGAAACATTAGTGATAATCGTATCTACTGATCGATGGGCAAGCTTTCACTGATTCTCAGATGTTTGGGTTTTTTTTTTGAGTATAATATAGACATTATCATCAACAGGTAATAAACCATTTCTGTGTCCCACAATTGACATTCTAACATTTAGGAATAGAACCAACAACAGGGTTACAGCTCTATCACAGTTAACTAAAAGTGGGAGTGTAAATTCTGTAACTTTTCTTAGAAGCAAACTAGGAATTTCTACTATTTTAAAAAAGTAAATTTTAATGTTTGCATATCTAATTTATAAGCAAAACCAGAATTTCTCATGAAGATTTTTGCATAACAATAATCTAGGGAAAAAATAATATCCTTAAAGTAAATTAAAGTACAGTAAATATTGTTATAGCCATGTAATGTATTAACATATTAGTCATCTATGGTGACTGTAACAAACCACTACACACTGAAAGATGTAAAACAACAGAAAATCAATGCGTTGGAAGGGTTGGTTCCTCCCAGACACTCTGAGGAGAATCTGTTGTATGCCTCTTTCCCAGCTTCTGGTGGAAGCATCCATTCTTACCTATATATAGTTTGTAGATGAATGACACCTATCTCAAACAACATTCATCACATCCCCTTCTATGTATCTCTTTGTCTTCTCTTTTCTCTTATAGGACACATGGCATTGGATTTAGTATTCACCCATTTAACCCAAAATGATCTCTTCTTCAAAGGTTTAACTTAATTACATTTGCAAAGGACATTTTTCAAAATACATATATATTTTTTGAAAGGAGGGTATTATTTGATCTATTATAAAATAGAAGAGGGTGGGAGAAGGAGAAGAATCTGAGGAAATACCTTAAGGAGAAAAATAGAGAAGCAAGAAATTAATGGGACACAGAAATGGATTATTATCTGTTGATGATAATGTGTATAGTATCCCCAACTGAACTGATGTGACATGTATTCATATTTGAATGTTCACTTTACAAGCTAAGTGATGTATGTGATTGACTGCATAAGAGAAATTTAAATAAAAGAAAAAATAGAATATAATTAAAACAGCTTCAAAATGTTCATGGATGTTGTGCATTGTGAAACAAACTATGCGTAAATTTCAACATTTTTTTGTACAATATACTCATATTTTAATTCCACTTTTCCATGGTCTTT
The DNA here is from genome assembly GCF_000334495.1 of Tupaia belangeri chinensis. Classification (NCBI taxonomy): domain Eukaryota; kingdom Metazoa; phylum Chordata; class Mammalia; order Scandentia; family Tupaiidae; genus Tupaia; species Tupaia belangeri. The sequence continues at coordinate 261,536 of NW_006205268.1, forward strand.
ATTTGTAATAGAACACACGCTTGCACATGCACTTGTGTGAGAGAGAGCAGCAGCTCCCTCCACGGGATCTGTCCATGCCATCCAAGAGCTCCTCTCCAGTTCCTCAGCTGGTCGACTCTTGGGCATTTTCATGTGTACCTTGCGTGTTTCAACAAGACTGGACTTTGAGATTCTAAGATCCAGCTTCCATCGAGCAGGATATTATTGCTCATATTTACAACATGTAAAAACATTTACTGTAGAGAATTACACCACAACAGATAGAAAATATGATTATATGTGGTATTTATAATAATATGTTATAAATGAATACACTGTTATAGGTTTTTAAAATTTTATCTATTTATTTATTTACTTTTACTATACATTCAATTGCATTATTTAGCTTACAAAGTGAACATTTGTAAACATCATTTATTCTGTATATTTTCTTTTTAAATATTTTTTTAAATTAAAAATATGGCAAAAATATATACTTACATGTGCATGTGAATATACATATTTATATGTGTGGATGTGTGTGTATATAAATATAATATATATATATATATACATCTGATTTTGTTAACAAACAGTCACAGAGAAATCACAAGAAAAGACTAGAAACAGAGGTTTTCATTTCTATGGAAATAAATGGTCTGTGAAATATGTTACCCCTACAATTTAATTCTCTTTGTATGCATCCTAATTTTTCTTACATCAAAAATTGAAAATTAAATAAATTACTGTGACTATTTAAAATTCCATTTGTCAATTTAGGGAAGTGTAATATATAGTGAGGGGCCAATATTACGTTCATCATTGAGCACACATTAAAGTTACCTTTTTGATTTTGCATAAGGTTTGTACATCTGTTTTTTTAATAAAGCATTTGTATGAAATCAAACTTGTCTTTAGCAAGTAACTCATGTGGTATTTATTGATCTACAAATCTTTCATCTCTCTGCATCCCAAACCAGAGTTAGACTAGGGCTCTAGTCTAGTCTTTACGAATTACGTGAAGTATGACCTTGACTAGCTCATTTCTACATTGATAAACCAGGATAATATTTCTTCAAGTTTTCAAGGATCAATATGTAATATTCATTTATTCCTCTGGTTCATATTCAGTAAAGAACATGAGAAGAGACAAATGTTGATGGAGACATAATTTATAATAATGGTAAAACAATTTAGATAAAATGACTTTAGAAACTCCACACGCTGGATAAGCAATTTCTCCTGAATTTACATATTTCTATGCATCCAATTAATATCTGAATCTTATCTGTTGATACCCATTTATTCTTCACTATCATTTTCAGGTCTTGCTTGGACAAATCTTGATCCACCAGGCTTATGTCTTGGAAGAGTAGAGCATAGCCTTTCAAGACTGGGGAAAACGACAGAGAGAAGCTGAAAGTCCCTGTGAAGAAATATACATTTTTAACAATTGTACTGCCCATGTCAAGTAATAGAAAGTTTATAAAAATTACACTTACATAAATCCTGTGTATGTAAGATAGGAATCGATAAAGTGATTAATGGAGAGATAGGTAATTCCATGGCAATATAAAATATGAATTGAAAATTTCTCGCTCACAAAGGATTTGTCCTACCTATCTCTGAGGCTAAAATAAAGATCCAATGGGACCAGCTGTTAGCGTAATGGCTATGTCGCTGGACTCCCACATAGTCGACCACGGTTCACGTCCCAGACCTGGTGGCTTAAAACTCACTCCAGGTGCGTGTGCGTGCATGCCCAAGATCCCAAGAGGAGAATGGAGAAGGGATTGCGGTGTGGCCTTCTCCCCTGGGGGGTGATTTCTCACTTTCTGTCTCTCTGTCTCTCTCTGTCTGTCTGGAGAGTGCGCATGCCCTATAGCACAGACCTCCCTCCCCCCAAAAAAAAGATACAATAAGAAGGTAGTTTTCTTTTGATCATTCATTGCTGCTCATATGCAATACATTGGAACTCCACCAAAATTGTCTCTAAAATATACATTGGCTTTCAAATATTTCATGTTTTTGTTCATATTCTTCCATTAATCCAATTTAATAGTAGTCTTTTATTTTTCTTACAGTTATCTTAATTTTCTCCACATCACACATGCAAGGTTAATTCTTTTGTTTTCTTTCTAGAAAGCTCTCTTAATGTATTTCTATGAACTCAATTATTTGAATTTTAAGTGTTGACAAATTTATTCTGGTTGACCATTACTTGCTGATTGCTAACAATTTAAAAAATATTCTGCATTTATTTCATTGCTCTGGTATAGTTTAACAGTCTTTTTGAATAGTTATTTGACTTAATTAGTAGCATATTAAGGCATGGACTTTGACTTATTTATGCCAGTGTTGCACCTTTGTGTGCGTGTGTGTGTGTTTGTATTGTTTATATCACTATGCTCAATACGCATGTTAAAAGACTTCATAAAATAAAAAGTGGTATATAATATTAAGGTATTTTAACTCAGTTAAATAATGTGTTAACTAATCATTTCAAAAGCAATACCTCCAAATACAATGTAGAGGGTTTAAAAGACTCTTAAACTTGGATTATGGAGTATGTTTACTATATTTAATATGTACTTTCCACAATTAATTTTTTTTTGTGAAAGAGAGATGTTTTGCTGTAGGGCACATGTGCTCACTGGGGAAACAGAGAGATAAAAAGCAAGAAATCACCCCAAGGGGGTTCGCCACACTGCAATCCCTTATCCTCCATTCTCCTCTTGGGATTCTAGGTACGCACACACACACGCACCTGGCATGAGTTTCAAGCTTCCTGGACTCAAATCACAGTTGACCACTGGGAGTTCAGTGCCTTAACCACTACACCACCTCTTGGCCCCTCCACAACTAGATCTTCAGCTGATGAATGTATATATACACACATACATACACATATACACACACACACACATATACATATATACATACATATATACATGTGGGATTTATTGCCCTATGCACTGTATTTTACTGCTGTTCAATGGAGCCGACCCAAACTTTGGATGATATTTCTACTCACTAAGTTTTACAACCTCCTGTTGAAAGGGACTTTATCCACCTCTTACTCAAGGTTTAGTCCATCAGGCTGCATTGAAATCAACACTGCTTCATTTGTGAATTGAAAAAATTCTATATTTTGTTGAAGATTCTGACTTTCCATTTAATTTAATATGACTTGCTTTTGACAGAGACAAAATTGGTAAAGTCTAAAAATGATTAATAGGATACTTTCCAAATTAGAAGCTTAAAATGCTGGCCCGAGATCACCTTCTGTCATCCATTAGCCAATGTCTGGAGCTCAACACTCACTAAGCTTTTTCTAAGGGAAGTTTTATTTCTGGTTCTATCAGCGCTTTGTTATAAATGTGTCGTGCTTAGTACGAAATTTCTGAGAAAGCTTTCAACGTTATTACGCTAATGTAAATCTTGGCCTTCATATAGGGATTCTATCATTCTGTCCCTAGTCATCTACTTTGGACTTTTCAAGTAATAACATTTACAATTGCTAGCACAAATGGGATTCACTGTTGTGCGCCCATCTTTCTACATGATTACAGGAGCATATTATTTGGCAAACTAATTTGTCTTTAAGAGGTCATCTATCATAATGAAGACTTAATGCAGACAATAGTTTTATTCCTGGAATTCTAGCCTTAAAATGTTTTCTATAAGAAATAGAAATATTTCTACCAGGTATAACTATGTTAAAAAGGTGACAATCCAAGGATTTACCTATATAACTAGTAAATAATTTGAATGTTAAAATTTATTTTTAAATTAATCACTTATATTAGTCTAAGTAAAAACAATATTCTTAAGCGTGTGTAACTTTCATAATGAGTGGCCTCTGGTCTGGGATTTGAACTGCTGTCGTCAGCCATCTGGGATCTGGCTCTCTTAATCACCTGGTCATAGGGCTACCACGATGTTTTTTGTTTGTTTCTATTTTCTAGGTTTTTTTTCCCCCTTTTTTTTAAAAAAGGTTTTTACCATAGAATGCCTGCATTGTCTGTAGAGGAGAGAGACAGAGACAGTGAGAGAGAAAGAGAAATCATCCCCCAGGGAGTATGGCCACACCACAGTCTCTTCTCTTCCATTTTCATCCTAGGATTCATAATGTTTTTATTTTATTTTTTGTGACTGATAAACTTTAACTTGCTAAGTTTTTAGTTGTATATATTTTGGGGGTTTGTCTTGTTTTAGTTTTTTTGTTTTGTATATGTCACACAGAGACAGGCAGAGAGAGGAAAAGTGAGAAATAATCCTCCATGAGGGATGGCCATGTCACAATCCCTTCCCCTCCAGTCTCCTTTCAGGATTTTGGGCACACATGCACTTGTGCCTGGAGTAATTTTGAAATTGATGGTCAGGTCTGCAACTCACACCCTTCAGTCAGCCATGTGAGATTCAGTGCCTTAATGTCCAAGCCACCACTGGCCCAACACTAAGCTTCTAGCAATACATATTATTAAATACACCATGTTTTCCTTCTTTCTGTGTTGAGTAAATACCAGCATTCAAGACAATATAGCATGGGACCAGCAGTTAGCATAATGGCTATGTCGCTGGACTCCCATGTAGTCAACCGCAATTCGAGTCCCATACCCAGTGGCTTAAACTCATGCTGGGCACGTGCCCAAGATCCTGAGAGGAGAATGGAGGAGAAGGCATTGTGGTGCGGCCATCTCCCCGGGGTGGGGGGGAGTGATTTCTTGCTTTCTGTCTCTCTGTCTCTCTGTGTCTTTCTGAAGCGCTCAAAAAAAAAAAAAAAAAAAAAAAAAGAAGAAGAAGAAGCAGGCAGCTTGATGACTGCAATGGTAGGTTTTCAATTTCTAAGATGAGAGACTCAAGCACAACAGAGAAACCAGATGACTTTCTGTCCAATATAGTAGCTCGTGAAGCCCTCCTTAGTTCTAAACTTCTCCATAAATATAGTCATCACAAATATGAGATAATAAATATGAAAAATATGCTAAATCAGATTGTTCTCACACTCAAGAAAAATTTCTGCACTGTCTCAGTGAAATAGGTACAACATCAGCATCATTTGCTCAGAGTCATCTCTACCATTTCTTACTTACTCACAAAAAATAAGAGACAGGCAGATGGATAATAGTTATGTAGCTGGACTCCACATATTTGACCATGGTTCAAGTCTCAGACCCAGCAGCTTAAAACTCATGCCGGGTGCATGTGTGTGCATGTTCAAAATCTTGAGAGGAGAATGGAGGAGAAGGAATTGTGGCATGGTCATTCCCCAGGGTATGGGGGTGATTTCTAACTTTCTGTCTCTCCAGCAAGCACATGTGTCCTGTAGCAAAAATCTCTCTCATAAATAAATAGATAAAAAACCTTTTTGTTATCCAAACACAGAAATTTAGCATTCAATTTACAAACCCAATCTTCCTTTACTACCGTGCAACCACTGTATTGCTGTATCGTGCCTTGAGATGGATTGAGCCTCAAATCAGTATAAGACCCAGACCTATCAGATTATTTTGAATTTTTGAATGTTTTTATCTATGAGTGAAAGCCATTCTATGGACCTTGTCCAATCGTTGAAACATAGGATACTGTTTTCTTACTAAGATATTTATTTCCTCTACAACCTAAGTTTTAAAGTTTGTAAGTTTAGCAAGTGACCTTAACATAAATAGTTGTTTTTGTTGCAATTAAGGTATGTCAGTGCTAGGGATGTCTATTTTATCTTTTTGAAGCAAAAATAAAAAGAGTATATTAGGGGCCATCAGGTGACATGGTGGTTAGTGTGTTGTAATCCCACATGGTCTGAGTCTCAGACTCGATGGCTTAAAAAAAAAAATCACACCAGCTGCATATGCATGTGCCTACATGTCCAAAATCTTGAGAGGAGAATGGAGAAGGGGTTGCTATGTGGCCATGTCCTCTTAGGGGTGATCTCACACTTTTCTCTTTCTCCAGTGAGTGCACATATGCTTAGCTAATATATATATATAAAATCAGGTAATTATTTCTTTTACCCTTTGTTTAGATGTGTCACAAATCTCTGTGCAAATCCTGAAAGGTTTATTTAGGATGACATAGAGGACCTCTGACTCCAAGTGGATTCATAAGAAGTGAAGCTCAGCAGCAGACATACCTTCTGCTCCCGAGCACCAGAAAACATACCTCACTGTACTCCAGTCTCTCTGGGGCCTGCCTAACTCTAGGATGATGGTGGTCCTTCTCACAACTCTTGCTTTTCTTTGGCTAGGTCAGTTGGTTTTTGACAGAATAGTTTAGAACCTTGGAATCCTGTCACCTTGCCAGAAATAAGAATATCTAAATTTCAATAATTAAATACTTTTGGAAAGGATGCCAACAAACCCACTTTTTAACAGATTTCTCTTCATGCAAACAAGGGTCTTTATCAATCATCCAAAGCGCAAAGAACAAAAAACAAAATATACAACATAGGCTCTACGTAAGTGGAGTTCATCACTTAATAGAACTAAAAGACAAATGAACCTGGAGAAATATTTTAAAATATAAAGTGATAATTGGTAAAAGTAAAAGCATGGATCAAAAAGTAGCCCCCATAACAGTTTCAGAAAATGTATATAGATCAAAATAGAATTGGAAGAATCTGTGTGAGTCTTAAGGAAATATAAGTTCCATATTGTGGAAAAGAAAATAAGAGGAGTGATTTGTTCTACGATGAGATTAATAGAAATAAAAAGAGCCCAAATTGTGTAATGATTCTGTAAGACCATTTAACACAATATGTTAAGATTTAAAAAAAAAAAA